>NC_045744.1:5224509-5234853 GCF_008692095.1 Etheostoma spectabile
TTCTTTTCAGAAAAGTCGTTTCAACGTCAAAAAGCCGCTCCGAGCTAAAGGGGAAAAAAAAGTCTACGGTAGCAATTTAAAAAGTGGGGAGGACTTTTTTGAAAACAAGGTTTACTCCGTAGGATTATAATGTAAAACAGACATAGGCAGTTTAAAAAAAAAGACGCCAAATGCCTTAAGCTGTTAAACTTCAGTAGAAACTTGATGAACTACCTGCTTCCAACAGGTCAGTGCAGTGGTGGCCTGATTGGGTTAACTAGGTTACTGGCAGGACATTTATAGAAGATTTTCTGATTGGTGGACCTAGTTGGATTTTGTGCTTTATTTAGAAAAACACAGATACAGAATTCATCTCTTGTACTTCCATTGCGATGCATTACATTGAGAAGCACTAATGACTTGATGTAAACACAGACCTGACTTGAGACAGAATCTAAAGGCCACTCTACAGTAGTTTTACACATTAGAGTTTTCCTTTGGTATCGCCGTTTTTTCCCATCTTTGAGATTCCAAAAAATGAACACTTGCTGGAAAACTCTTCAGTAATGATGACATCATTCTGCAACAGTAGCTCTAACTAAAAAGTCCAAACAATGAGTCATGTACTATCAAATCAAAGAGCTTTTGTCGTCTATAACTAAAAGTAATGTCTCCGATGGTTTTACACTCAACACTGATCCTTCAACGTTCTGTTTTAACAGGAAATTAATCCCATTTAAAAATTAGGGATGTAATTCCACGGGATCTTTGAGAGCATCTGTGAAACATCTGGGAAATGAATTCTGACCAAGATATAAAAGTTTAAGTAGCTTAAATCAATTTTTTTCACATTTTTTCAAAGCAAAAAGCCCAGTTCTAGCTTTTGTGATGAGGAGTTTTGCTCCATTTTATATCATTGTAAACTGAATATATCAGTTGGACAAAACAAAGGCATTTGAGGACGCAAACTTGCATTCTGTCAAAAAAATGAGGCTTTTTTTCACTATACTCTGATATTATGTACACAAGATAATAACCAGCAGTTGAAGTATCAATTATAAAACAATTGAAAAAAGGATGATATTGAACAGACAAGAAAACACCAGGAGAACACTACATGCCTTCAGGTCCAGAACATTATACAGCAAGTGAAAGGGCAAATAATTGCCGAGCTGAGCAGCAGCACGGAACGACAAAATGACACCGCAATTAGAAAAGCTCAGAGTGTAATTAAGCTTAAGCACAATGTGCCCAAATATTCCCACTCATGTCTTTTCCCAAGGTCAACAACAGTGCAAAGTAATTGGCCGTGAGTAATGATTAAATAATGTACGACTAGAGTTAATCAGTGCATAGACGCAACAAAAAGACCCTGAGCGATAGGCCGCAAAACGCCCAAGTGGTGTTGCGTTCTCACTTTTTATTCAGCATTTAGACAAACGTCCACACACACACACACACACACACACACACACACACACACACACACACACACACACACACACACACACACACACACACACACACACACACACACACACACACACACACACACACACACACACACACACACACACACACACACACACACACACACACACACACACACACACACACACACACACACACACACACACACACACACACACACACACACATTTTTACCCTTTAGACAGGAACTTGATGGTGGAGTGTTGTTAAGATTTCCACTCTGGAGGGTGTTTTTTTGCGTTTTTAGTACTTTAATTTCAGTTTTCAATGCAGGACTTTTCCTTGAAACAAGAGTATTTTTAGAGTGTGGTATTAGTACTTTTACTTAAGTAAAGGATCTAAAATACTTCTTTCACAACTAGTCTTTTTTCTCTCCATTGATCTCTCTCTTCTTTTTAAGTGTGAATCTTTCATAGCTCATTTCACACTCTTTTCGTTCACCAGGGAATCACGTATCAACTTGTCTCTGCACACCTTAAAGAATGTGAAAAGGGAGAGAAGGGGAAAAAAAAGGACACAAATACTTTCCACCTCCTGCAGCTGCAGGGAAGAGGCCACGTGTCTCTGTTTCCCTACAGCCACATGCCTCAACAGTGCACCTCTTTAAGGAAGAGGAGGAGGAGTAAAGGGCAGGTATGAGGAAGACAGATTCCCCTGACTAAGGATGAGCCTTAATTCACCCTGTAGCGTTTCACTACCTTTTAAAACCACCTCATGGGCTTACGTTGAGAGAAACTAGTGTGCAAAACCTGGGCTGAAAAGCAAAGCATTGCTGTAAAATGCAGTTTCATAATCAATTCAAATTTCATAATCCAAGTACTATTTAACTCCAGCAGTAGAGTTTAATAACGGAGACATCCATAGCCTGGATGCCAGCCGACCTTAGCCCCGCCCCCACCACGGAAAGCTCGGTCTGGACTTGATCCGTTGTGGAGCAACTATGCTCAAACCAGAGGTGTTCGGACCAATCAAATTGTCAGGGCGGGCTTTATACGATGATGGACAGATGATTGACAGTAACGTAATCAACCACGTTGAATTTGTTTACAACAAAGACGGCTGGCGCTGGAGAACTGAAATGTGTAGATTCCATCGCATCTGTCATAGAAGATATCGACAGCACATTTTAAAAGAGGAACGGAGAACCGCGATCAAGGCACTTGTCGATCGGAAAGATGTTTTTGCCGTCCCTCCATAACTTACACACTCCGCTGCTCTGATTGGTTGAAGGTCTATCCAATTGAGTGCAGAGGCCTTTTCTTTCCTGGTTGGGTTGAAACGCGCCTCATAATCACAGCCCAACGGAGCAGAATCAGACTCATATTCTGACTAAAATCTCTCTATGACCACATCGGGCTAGGACCTCCACCCTGAGACACTATTAAACCACACATACACTCCCTAATGTCTAGGGTTGGGCATCGAGAACCAGTTCCAACTTGGAATTACAAAAAGATTACAAAAAAATTAAAATATTTATATATATACACACAAACACACACACACACACACACACACACATATACATTCTATATATATATCTATATATATATACAAACACACACATATATACAGTATATATACACACACACACACACACACTGTATATGTATATACACACACACACACACACACACACACAAACACTGTATATGTATATACACACACACACTGTATATGTATATAGACACACACATTTACACACTGTATATGTATATATATATATATCTATACACACACAAACAAAAATTTAAAGGAAAAAAACAGCAATGGCTAAGGCCACGGGGTCAAAATTAAATTAGATTTTTTTTTTTATGAAAAAACAACGTATTATGAGATATAATATAGAAATAGAAATCATTAAAAATTGAAGCGTGACCAGGATGAATTGATGGTTTATATTATTTGGTGTATGACTGTCTCCACAAACACAAGTTTGTAAAAGAAGATTAGGGCAAGACACAAGAGTTCAGAAAGTCGTACTCAACGACTCCTACCTGATGCTACATTTACATTGCTACATTTCGGTTTGAAAACAAATATCTTTTCCTATGTTCCCCCCTCCCATTCCCCCTGCTCTGGCGTTTCCGAGCCCCTAAACCCGAGACATATGGAAACACTTCTGACCCGTTTTGGTTTGGACTTTGCGGGGTTGTTTTGCAGTCTCAAAGAGCTTTGGCGACGTCGACACGGACGTCAAAGTTTTGCCGCGTGATTGGGGGATAACATCTCATTCCTCTGAGACTAAGCTACAAGCGTTACCATGGCAACTACCCGCAACATTATACAAGAATGTTTATGAGATATTTTGGCTTGGGCGTGTTACTTTCAATAGAGATTAGTTCTTCTATTGGAGCTAAAAACAATTGCACGGAGATCACTACTCCAAAACGTAGCAATGTAAATGTAGCATGAGTGGGTTAAAAAGTCATTCCATCTATTCTATCAGCCATCATCCATCTTGTAAACAAAAATGTGTGACTGTAAGACGTTTGTAGGACAAGGTGGGCAATAAGGAGTACAGGAGAAGGGCGCCTTATCCCATGTGTGGCTAATATGTGAAGCATGGTGCCGCTAAACAAGTGTGTATTCCGCCGACCAACCCTGGAATAGGAAACAAAAGCACAAACGTGGGGAAGAACAGGGGAGGTGGTACAAAATGAAAAGAAATGGTCAACTGCACAGGCATTGTCACCTGCTGTAGATCGTCTTCCAAATGTTTTCCATCAGCTGGTTTCTATTCTGGGGATGATGCAACGTGGAAAATCCGAGATAAAAAATGTGTGCTGCGATTTATTCAATGACCATACAAATCCTTACTACTTTGCATTTTGCTAAATAAACATTTGGTAACTGTTCCATTCATTTTCTTTCATGTAAAAAGATAGATCTTTCATATATATGTTATATAATGTTATGGAGCCAAGCAAACCCTCAAAGCTTTTAGTAAACATGATGATAAGCAAACGTTTATTTTTATATTCTGACAGAACTGCATACTGACAGTTAAATAAGCCATTATAAACCTATATAAAGGCCCAGTCAAGCAAAAGGAGGAAAATACCGTGATATACTGTGAAATACTGTGAAACCGCCAGAATCTTGAAAAAAATGACTGTATGTGTTGGTCAGTTTCCTATTTTTCAGCAATAAAATTATAGTGAGATGAACAAACAGAGAAATGTATCTTTTTAGATGTAAAAGATGTTGACAAAGTTTCCTTTTGGGGACATCATTTGAAATTGGGAATACATAAAATAATATTGCAATATGTTTAAAATCGCAATTATGTCGTATCGTGACTTAAGTATCGTGATTATGTCGTATTGTGAGGCCTCTGGTGATTACCGCCCCTAAGATCCGGCAGAGATGCATTTATCTGTGTGATACAAAGCCCACATCTCAATGTTTGGGGACAGGCTCCTGACCTACAGTGGACCTGAAAAGTTCTTATAACAATATGTAGATTGTTTTTGTGTTCTCAAACAAACAAAAGGGCAGTGAGAGAAATGGAAAGTACAATCTGATTAGTGCTAATGTTGATTCTATTCCCATGGAAGATGCAATCTCAGCTTCCTGTTCTCCTGACTTTATTTATCTGGGTGAAATTCACTGGTCCATTTGATGTATGGTGGATCTCTTTGGGGGTAGATGCTGAACAGTTTATTACAACTTGGATGATCCTGTCTGTCAGTTATGACAACGTTGTACTGATCAGTACTGCTTGTCACATTAACTTGGCAACACTGCAGGGTTCTGAGGTGCAAGAACAGATTGTGACCAATCCAATGCCTTATTTGAACTTTATTTGGAGGTAAAAGTGAAAGAGAAGGAAGCTGGAATGTCTGTAATGTGATGTGTGATAATCCCTCATTGCACAGAAAAACTATGCACTCTACTACAGTGAGAAGGGTTGGTCAGAGTTGAACCAGGAGAAGGATCAGACTCAGCTTGGCCTAAACAATCACAAATGGCCAGAATACTGTGAGCAGAAGGCCCTGAGCAGAGAAGGTTTTGTCAAACTGATGACAAGCATAGTGTGATTTGCCTTTGTGTTCACCCGGGTGTCCTAAAAATCCATTTGTCCTTGGGGAGAAAATAACAAAAAAGAAAAAACGCTTGCTTTTCTCTATTCAGAATAACAGCCATTCACTGGGCCTGAACCTGTATTTCTGGTCTGGAATGCAAATGAGCAAAACTGCTCATCACGTCTGTGGCTTCTCAAGACAGCAAACACCTGCTCAAAATCAAATTCATCCTCTGAGGGATTTAAGTGCATTTTTCAGATAACTACAACAGCACAACATGAAGCAGATCATGTGGAATGATATGCTCCATCGGTTATTGATTGTAAATCATCTAAAGGTAGAGGAAGAGGAGCAGGAAAGGGAACAGGCAGGCAAGACTCCTAGAATAATCTCCTAATCTAATCTGAACAGGAATTATCCCAGGGGCACAGCCCAAACAGGAAGTTAAGGAGCTTGTATAGTGCAGGAGAGGAGCGGACATTACACGTAGGAGAGCTGACAGGGTGCAGTTCATTTCCCAGCATGACTCTGCAGGTCCTTCTACTCACACTGTAATCTTTGTTCTTCTTCGTTTTCTCCCAATTTAAATCACAGTGGATTTGGGAGCTGGTTTCTTCACTAGGTTTTACAGGCAGACATTCACGGCTGCACAGCTGCTTCAAGACAAATGTCAGACACACAACCACAAAGGCCTTAGAGATAGTTGTGAATTGGGCTGGAAACCGAATTCAATACTTTATTGGCACCGCACGAATAGCCTCTAAATTATCCAGTCTAGGAAAATAACTCATCATTCTATTCCCAATTTCAATACCTACGAAGTAAATCTCAGAGTCAGTGAGCCAATAAGCATGCAGCATGCTTCTACCAAGATTTAATAATGTTTGTGATTGGCTGTCTTAATGTTACACGTCGTAGTAACACGCAGGAAAAACTTAGTCATAGTCGGAGCTGAAAAATAAATAAAAAGATGTGTGCCTCGATGTGTAATGTTGGAATTTATTGTTTGATAAAATTGCTAAGTGGGGGGGGGGAAAGTATTGGTATTAGCCGGTATTAGTATCGATACAGAAAACTTTTGAAGGATACCCATCCCTAGTTGGGAACTTGTACCTATGCAGTTTACGGTTCACCCATCCAACTATTACGCCACACTGAAAACTACCCATTATGCTGAGGAGTGAACATTTCAGCAAATACTTTTAATACTCGCCCAAACATGTCTCAGCTGAATTGTGATTAAACTCCAAAAAAGGAAGCCTTGAGGTATGGAAGAGAACATAGAAAAGGCTCAAGTGAGACCATTCAGTTTGTTCAGGCCTGCAGAGCGAGGTTATGGTGAACTGGTTTGACACTGTTATATCGTTTAGTGCAGGGGTTGTCAATGACTGAGCTGCAGAGATGATATCTGACAAGAACTGATCCTACATCCACTCCATCCAGTGAAGTAGGAGGCATCTTGTGAATAGTCGTAGATTCTGGATGTATGGACTGTATGGATTTATTTTGCGTCTTAATGACTACTCAAAAGGCACCACACACACACACACACACACACACACACACACACACACACACACACACACACACACACACACACACACACACACACACACACACACACACACACACACACACACACACACACACACACACACACACACACACACACACACACACACACACACACACACACACAGATGGGACAGCATCGGGAGCAACTTGGCACTCAGTGTCTTGGCCAAGTGTTAGGGCTTTATAACAAGGTATCAGATTAGTGCATAAACTCCAGTACTTCCCGATACAGATACCAGCGTTTTAGGCAGTATCGGCAACAGTGCGGAGGCAACTTCTGTAGTTGTTGGTCTTTAAAAAAAAAAAATCTCAAAAACATAAATAATGCCTCATCTCTATAACTCTAGAGGCATGTCAATAGCTCACAACACTGAACCTGACTGTGTTAACGCCTTGCTCATTATTTGTACCTAATCACAGGTTTTTTTGTATGTAACTTCCGGTTTATTTATTAATGAAAAACAAAAGAAGCAGAAAAAGAAGCTTTGGTACAGTATGTCACACACACAGCAGAAGTAGAACAAAGCTTAAGCTGGGATCATCCTGCCATTGATCCCCCAACCAGTTCATATCACTAGCATGTACACACTGCTTTCTTTATCCTACGGATTCTGCCCTGATTGTAACAACAGTCTAACAGCCAGCTTGGAAGATATTATAGAGCTTACATGTACTGTGAAAAAAAGGTTGGGGGGAAAAAAGTAATTTGCTGAAGATGCAGTGGCCCACTGACATCAAACCTTCAACTTGTGACACCCATAGGAAACACAGTGTAAGCTCTGAGGAGAGAGTAGGGATTTGTAATTCAGTCATCCTTACCGCCTAACAGGCATCCATGAGCTGCAGAAACACACACACACACACAACCTCTGAACATGTTCAATCCCATCTCATCTACTCTACTCTCAATCTCTCTCAATCTCCTCTCATCTACATTACATGTATGTTCCATACCTGGGAAATGAAGGTAATTGTTGTTTGCAATTGTACAACAAAATGACAACAACACCTGAACTATCTGGTTAACTTGTCTAAATGATCTACATGTTACAGATGAAGACACTAACAAATGAAATAAAGACAAGTTCTTCAGTAAAATGACTTCAACATAGGCCTGCGTGATTCGGGGGAAAAATATGAAGAATTAGAATTGATATCACGATTCACTGCCACGATTCTTTTTCTCAGGAAGTGTATTGCACACATGAACCGTGACAAAAACAAAAATTGGCAGTTCCAAACTGATTTTTTTGGGCACCTGTAGCACATTGTGCATCAGGGAGAGCATTGCAGCGCTTGAACACCTATTTTATACAGTCTATGTTTAAAACTCACAGAAGAAAGTAGTAGCGTTTGTGATGCAGAAATGAGAATCAAAGTCATTTAAAAAATATGTATGTATAATTTGAAATTATTTACAAATTAAATTGCAAACAGGGTAAATTGAGATTGCGATTTAATGATTATTTGTGCAGGCCTTCTTCAATATACAAAATGAGTCAATTGCGTTTGGATGGCAACTGATCACTTTCATCCTCACTTAATGTGCCAAATATATTTTCAATTCAATTCAATTTTATTTATAGTATCAATTCATAACAAGAGTTATCTCAAGACACTTTACAGATAGACCACACTCCAGAATTTACAAGGACCCAACAGTTCTAGTGGTTTCCTCCAGAGCAAGCAACAGCGCGACAGTGGCGAGGAAAAACTTCCTTTTAGGCAGAAACCTCGGTCAGACCCAGGCTCTTGGGAGGCGGTGTCTGACGGGCCGGTTGGGGTTAGAATGAAGAGTGGCAATAACAAAAATAGAAAAAATTAGTAGTTTGTAGCAGTTCTTTGTAGTAGTTCATGGCATAGCAGGACGCTGTGCAGCATTACAAGGCACAGCAGGACGTAGCAGGACGTAGCAGGACGTAGCAGGACGTAGCAGGACGTAGCAGGACGTAGCAGGACGTAGCAGGACGTAGCAGGGCACCGCAGTGTAGCAGTTGAACATGGCATCACAGAACGTGTAGCGGGACCATGGCGATAGCTGCTACCATGATTTCGGAGCCTCTCTGATCCAAGGGAATCAATTCATTGACAATCAGGCTACAAGATATGGAAAAATCACAACTTGCTAAAGGCAATAGTGACGTCGTCTAATTGCTTGTTTTGTCCAAATAACTTAACAAATTCAAAAATTATATTAAACCTAGAATGGTGCAAATGCCTACATTTTGTAGAGCTAAAACCATAAAATGTTTTTACTTCAAAATTGACTAGAAAGATATAGCGTTATCAAAATAGTACTTGCTGATAGTCAGTCACCTAGTGAATTTACAGACTAATTGTTTCATCTCTAAACTGTAGATGGATGGCTTCCAAACGGATGTTAAAAAATATTGAACATAAGAAAAAGACAAAAAATATTGGAAAATGTCAGGGAAATGCACAGCAAGTTTTCAGCTTGAACATAGAAACAGCTCCATGTAAAAGTCCTTGCTGTGAGGGCCTGAGGCCTTTACAGGCTATGCAGTTTAAACCAGTAATAAGTTAATTTCCCATGGCTTTCACATTTCTTCCAATTTGGAAGTGAAGACGTTAATGTCCCTGACTGACTTATGTTCTAGAAAAAGGCACATTACGCAAGTAAATAGTGCTTGAATCAAAAAGTGTTTTAAAAACCTTAAAGTTGGGATTCTTCTCTTCTTCTCTCCATGTCTTTTTTAGTGCATTATATTCACATCTAAACTAAGTTAATCATCTCTGACTGTGAATGTTAGCGGGGGCAAAGTGCACACATAGTATACATATATTGTAGTGCACGCTGTTGTCAGCCAGACAAGCATGAGTACACACGGGCAGGGCCACGAGCAAACCTTTATTTATACTGGACCAGGAGATTATATGGTGCAAACGGCTCTCTGTCATTTAGTGGCTGCTCAGGTACACATGGCGATTTGGAGGGGGTTTATCTTATTAAAGAGAGAAAGAGACGTGTTTAAAATACAATGAAAAAAGGAGCTCCTTTGTACGTATTGAGAACTGGGTCATGTTTACATAAAAATCTAATACTACATCTTGTAAGAAGCAATAGCCACGCACTTTCCTCCTTAATTGGTTTTGTGTACATTGTTTCTAATGTTAATTAAAGGTCCCATGGCATAAATATTTCACTTATGAGGGTTTTTAACAATAACATGAGTTCACCCAGCCTATCCATGGTCCCCCAGTGGCTAAAAATGGCGTTTGTTGTAAACCGAGCCCTGGGTATCCTGCTCTG
>NC_045744.1:5234863-5236991 GCF_008692095.1 Etheostoma spectabile
TTGAGAAAATGAAAGCTCAGATGGGCCAATCTGGAATCTTTCCCTTATGATGTCATAAGGGGAAAGGTTATCTCCCCTTTCTCTGCTTTGCCCGCCCAGAGAATTTGGCCCACCCATGAGAAAGACAGAGACATCATGGCTTTCAAACAAGCAAAGCATGGCAGTTGGTCAAGGCCACACCCCCATCCTTCACCTTACCCGCCTCTCTCTTCCTCAATAGCATTTAAAGCTACAGACACAGAAATAGCACATCCTAAGGAAAGCTCACTGTGGGACTGGCTCTAGTGGCTGTAATTCTGCACCAAGGCTGAATTTTGGGAAAGAGACTTCAGATACAGTATTAGGGGACCACTAAGGTCTATATAAAAGAGACTTCAGATACAGTATTAGGGGACCACTAAGGTCTATATAAAAGAGACTTCAGATACAGTATTAGGGGACCACTAAGGTCTATATAAAAGAGACTTCAGATACAGTATTAGGGGACCACTAAGGTCTATATAAAAGAGACTTCAGATCCAGTATTAGGGACCACTAAGGTCTATATAAAAGAGACTTCAGATACAGTGTTAGGACACCACTTAGGTCTCTATAAAAGAGACTTCAGATACAGTATTAGGAGACTACTAAGGTCTACATAAAAAAGACTTCAGATACAGTATTAGGGGACCACTAAGGTCTATATAAAAGAGACTTCAGATCCAGTATTAGGAGACCACTAAGGTCTATATAAAAGCATCCAGTATGTCATAGGACCTTTAAAGATGTACATTGACAATTTTAAATGTCATTTTTTTCTGAAATGTAAAAAAGAAAAAGGGAGATATAAAGGAAATAGAAGGAAATGGGTAGCTGCCATAAAAACAAGGTGATGCAAGATGACAAAACAATCTATTATTTTAAGACACTAAAAGGCTAAAAGGTAACGGGGATTAAAGTTTACACTTAGTTCAGTGTACAAAACACTGATTATTTTAGCTCGGACACTCAATATGTCAAGTATTAGTAATTTCAGCTGTGTAAAATAAAAGCTACATTATATCTGAAATCTAAATAAATAGTAATACCAAAGAATACTTTATCACCACGCCTAGTTTTCTCTCCCATCATCACTGCTCAAACAGCCAGCTGTCCAAACAAATGTTACGTAGCCAGCGCTTATGTAATGAAGCATGGCAAGTGCTTAGCGCACCCTCCCAGCTATCCTGTTGCATGGCATCATCACTTCAAATGTCTCAAAGTGTGCAACTGAACCTTCCGTCTGTTCCTTCTGGCTGGAGAGTAGCTGTGGCTCCAATAATCAATGCCGTGGATCACTGTGAGCACTCTGGGTGAATGAATGGGTAATAAACACAAGTCCTGCCCAAAGCTGGTGAACAAAAAGCTGCAAGGTCAGCTGCTGTGTGTGAGTGAGTGAGTGAGTGAGTGAAAATGAGAAACCACAGCAATACAAAGCTGAGACGGTATAGTCACATCATCGCCGAGTGTGTATAACTTTAGGGATCAACACTCTGCTTGTATGGCTGAAATTATGAGTGCAATACAGAGTAGAATGCCTAATGAAATTTAAAAGAGACAGCCCTTCAGAGTGCAACAAACAAAACAAAAAATGCAAAAAATGCGAGCTGGCTCGTGTGAATCTGTGTGCCTCTTACAACCCAGAAAGCTTTAGAATGAGTGTGAGTCACTACGCAGTACATTACTGTTGATACAATACACAGGAAGGGATGTGCTGACTAAGCAAAACAATGTGCACCATAGCTGTATGAACACACCGAGTTAGAGGCATCTGGAGTTAACCGTTTCTGTATTTTTGCGTGTCCCTGCTGTACACATGCACAGAGAAAGAAGTGCTCTTACCGTCTCATTCTGATCTGGGTACATGCTGCGCTGTGGCTGAGTCGCCGCTGCAGAGGAACAAGTCGCGTAGCCGGCGGTGCGGACGAGTACTCTGATGATGCAGCGAAACACAGCAGTCTCTGCCTAGTCACAAACTCTGTGCCTGACTGACAAACCACTGTGGCGGAGCAGATAATGCCACTCTGTGGCCTGACACACACAAAAACACGCACACTGACTCTTATTCACGTACACGTTCTTACATAAACACACAGAGAGAGAGAGAGAG
>NC_045744.1:5237001-5243461 GCF_008692095.1 Etheostoma spectabile
AGAGAGAGAGAGAGAGCGCTCAGTGATGCTCGCTCTCCCTGAGCTGCCACCCCCACACACAGCTTGACCCGTCCCACCATAATGCCACAACACAGAACGCCCCAGCCGAAGTGTGTACACAGATATCCAATTGAGGCTCCCAGAGGGATTAAGAAAAGCTTCAAAAGTGAGGAACATTGTGCCCCCTGACAGACACACACATACATGATATATAAATGGTTTTTCAACTAAATTGTAATAAAAGCACCACATTATAAGGTATCTGGGTACTGCCATGTAAAAAATGGTTGTACTGGGATCCAAGATTTTATCTGTATCGCTGACCCATAGGTCAAAATATGTATTTCTTTACAGTATTTGCCTTTTTATAGAGCCCCTCTATTTAAAACGGACTTCAGTGCAGGACAGGTGGCCCAGGGCTGGAAGAGGAGCAGGTGAATTTTAAATCAAGGCAAACGGACAAGGAAAGGAGAGAGGAAGAAAGGGATTCAAAGTGAGGTTGTCAAACGTGGCCTTACCCCTGCTCTGTTACATAAGAGCCAAACACACCGCCAAGCTGCCAGACCGCCTGAGGCTGCGCGCGCGTGTGCACGCGTGTGCACGCGTGTGTGCGCGCGTCTGTGTGTCCCAGGTTGAGAACAGTACACAACAGTACTAAAAACCCCTCTGGGCCGCTTCCTAATGGTCACTACCACGGTCCGCAGTACTCCCACGGAGACTTTCCATCATAATCCCAAATGACCGGCTGTTTTTCCTGAAATGAGACATCTGTGAACTTCAAACGTCCCACCGTGCAGTCATTTTGAAGCTCAAATTCCCTAAAAAACAACAGAATCCACAACAGAGACAGTGCAAGAACCGCACGTAAGACTTTGTCTTAAAAAATCAAGCAAACATGCATAAAATTGTACTGGTTTCAGATTTTTTTGATGTATAGGATAGTCGACTTGCAGTCTTGGGACGGTTTTCACCCAAAACAAGATGATTGAAGATGTCACATTGGGCTCTGGGAAAAATATCACAGTTTACCGACATTAAATTAACTAAACAATGACTGGGTTAATCAAGAAAATACTCTGCAGATGAATAACAAAGAGCCAAAATCATTAGCTGCAGCCCTAATAAACACAGCATGTTATTGTGCTGAGAGTCATCTGGTGACCCAGATGTGAGAGGCTTTGTGACAGAAGGTCACTAGTTGTAATCCACAAACAATCTGTTGGGAAACATGACGGAGTAAGATAAGAGGGGAAAGAAAGGATACAAACAGGCTGCTGATGTTATCAAAAACACAACATGCTGGAACAGAGAAGTTGGGGGGACAGCAAGAGCAGTGAAGTCTGGGAAAAAGTTGTTTCATGGCAATGCCCGTCCCCTTCTTTCAACAGTTAGCGTCAAAGTGCCCTTGAGCAAGGTATTTGATAACTGCAGTGAAGCTGTTCAGTAGTCCTAACCCTAACGGTAGAGGAGGAATGTGTAATCTGTACCAATGGTAACCTGAGACAAAGCTCTTAAAAAAACAAAACAAAAAAATGCAATTAATTAATGGTTAGACTCCCTGAAAGAGAAGATGATTTAGCATTTTAATAACCCTGCAGCGAGTTCAGAGTCTCCCTGCCAACATGTGATATAATAAGACTTTTTTAATAAAGGCAGAAAAAGAGAATTAACAGTAGTGCAGAAGGTCTGGCTCTTAACAGATCCCTCAGACTGTGCGTGTGTGTGTGCGCGTGTGTGCGGGGGGGGGGGAATGAACAAATGACTGGGTGGATTAATGAATGACTTACTTTATGTGCTACAGACGTACATTAACATGCACGGGTGGGTGTGTTCAACCACTTCATGCCCAAGAAGGAGTGCCAGGGTGAAGACATACACTTGCCAACTCAACATCCTGTGACACACACCGGGTAATCAGAGAAATTGGGAAGTACTTCCTCCAATCAATGAGAGGGTTTTAGTTGATGACAGCTGTTATATGTACCATGGTAGTCTGTATGGTGGAGTAAGACACCAAGCAGAAGCTGAAAACCCTACCCTAATTGATTTAAGAACCTGTTTGAGATGATCCTGGTTTTTGATTACCAACTTTTGAAGCCTTTAAAAAGGTTCCCCGCCAGACGTATTTCATTACTTTGTGGTTAAGTTCTACCATGGACTCTGTAACATTTTTTGTGGGAAAAGCCATTCAAGTGTGGTATAGAAAGCCTGCAGGTAGACTCAGCTTGATTTGTGCCAGTTCTCATTGATATTTAACAAGCTAAGCTACTTGACACGGATTGGCTAACAGCTAGCCAATGAGAGCCTGGCTATCAGCATCCTTTACCCACCTCATGAATAGTAATGAGCTCTGGTAACATGGCGTCAGACTGACCAGCTGTTGTAATTGGCCTGATTTCTCCTCTTATTTCTTTTCAGTGACTAGAGCTGACAGAGGAGGTAGCAGTTCATTTTTACATTCACTACATAACACAAGCACATATGGACCTGACATATTTCAAAACATGCAAGTAAAAACGGTTTAGTGGCAGGGCACCTTTAATAAGAGTTTCTAAATGTAAGACGCACTGGAAACATATAGAGAGACAGAGGTAACCTCACAGCCTAACGTTAATCATGAGGGAGTGGTGGGTAAACGTGGACAACTAACACTAATATGGTGAGTCAAGGTACCAAGCTGCTAAAGGGCCTAGTCAAAAAAAGTGTTGCACTTGTGTTAAATGGTGTAATCAGTCTATGTATGATGTTAAAATTACTAAAAGGACAAGGAAAAGAAACATGTTTTATATTAATCTGAACTTTTTCTTGTCGTTGTCTTTTCGGGTTGACCTCAAACACACCATTTGAAGCTTGTGAACATCAATTAGGATATTGCGAGTTTAGAAAATGTTGCCTTTTCTTTTAATATACAACCTAATTTTAAAGTGCTCATATTAAAAAACAAAAAACAAAAAAAAAATCTAAATTACTTTAGATACAAACGCATACAAACTTTGAAAACAACAACATCCATGCTGTTGTGAGTGAGATACGGTTTCTGAATGTCCTCTGTCTTCAGTCTCCGGCTGAGCTGTTAAAAATCTGCACGGCTTTCTACATCACTAGCCAAGACGATGTGGCTAACCGTAGCAAATGCTAGCAATAGCATGCTAGCTCGTTCTCAACAACACACACTAGTTGACCATAATCTCCAAAAGAACTACTTCCTGTCCCTGTTAGCAGCTAATCCTGGCTTGGACTGACCAAAGTTGGAAAAAGAGTCGTCCAGCTGATGTGATCTTACCGAGCTACTGAGCATATGCGAGCATATACTATCCCAACAAAGATAGTATCTAAAACAGAGACCTAAACACACAGGGTGAACACAGGATCTGTAGTAATGTTTGGTGCAACAAAAATATGGTGTTTTAAAAAAAAAATTAAACCTATTCTGGTACAACCTCAAAATACAGTTATGAACCTGAAAATAAGCATAATAATTGGGCGCTTTAACTAAGGCTGGGCATTAGGGAGAAAATCATATATCATGATATTCTTGATCAATAGTGTTGACAATTGGTGATTTAACAAAATATATTCACACTTAGATTTTAGAAAAATAATCATCAGTAATGTGGACATAGTGGGGAAAAGGCAAATAATAGAACAGCTATAACAGTCTGGTAAGTTTAGAAATAATCGTCACTTTACTGTAATGCAGCCTTTAAAACCAGTAGAAGGAAACACTTATGTCATATCAGGATTTAACGATATCCAAAGTCTAAGACAATACCTGGTCTCATACCACGATATTGATACAATATCAATATGTTGCCCCAGCCCTAGCTTTAACCTAGTGCTCTTGTCATATGTTCAGCCATAACAAGACACAGACCTTCAGTCAAGCAGGTGGACTGAAATAGCAAGACAGTAAGGTATCGGTATGATCTGTGCACCTGTAACACCTGTTCATTTGTTGTCATGGAAAGTTATTCTGGTTTTTCACCTGAATCAAGCAAAAGTGTTGCCATTTGATCTTAGAAAAATTTAATTATGTTCACATTTTGTTCATGAATGAACATTAATGAATGAACAACAACTACCGGCTGCTGTTAAAGTCAGTCGAGTGGGTATTCACGACAAATAAGACATTATAACATGTTTTACTGAAGCATTTTGTAACACACCACATTATATGAGGCTTGGCATTACTGTATTATTCCCCATCTGAAGAGCCTGTGTTTATGCTAAATCTGGGACTACTTTTCTTCATATTTACTACACCAGCTACAACACCAAAGATGAAGGTGTGCCTTCGCATGATAGTGGAAAAACAGTCAGGTTGAGCAGCCGAGATTTGACATGTCTTTTTTGGTGCCATAACTATTATGTGAGGTGAGGTTAGAGGTCATAGTCTAAAGCAGTGTTTCTTAAATGGGGGTACATGTACCCCTGGGGGTACTTTGGAGGACTGCATGGGGTACGTGAGATATTTACCAACATTTTTTATGGTTACAAAGCAGTTGACCAGAACATTGTTCCTCTTTATATAGACTTTTTTCTTCCTACCAAAAATGTGATATATGTGTGTATATATATTCTTTGGACCTATTATTGCTTTCCTTCCTTCCTTCCTTCCTTCCTTCTACTTTTTACACGTTTCTCGCTTTTTTTTTTTATTTACCGGTATGTAACTGTTTTTGAAGTTTTTGATACTATTTTGGACCTATTCTTGCCTTACTTCCTTCCTTCTTTCTATCATCTTGTTCCAAGGTTTTGTCTTTCTTTATAGTTTTTGTCTCCTTTTCTCATTAGCATTTAAATGTATTTTTCAATCACATGGCTTGGTTGTTTAGTAAATATATTGCTGACAGCGCTACGGTTTCTCTCTTATTCTACCTAAAATAATTAGTGCTGATCAGGGTGTACTTGGCTTAAATAAACAATTCAAAAGGGGTAGCGTATTAAAAAAAAGTTTGAGAACCACTGGTCTATAGCATGCTTAGTGCTGTTGGATTATTATGATCCTGGAGGAAGAGTGAGTGATGAAAAGCAGAATGAACGAAGGCGGTGCAGTGAAGCGGCAAATTAAAGCACACAGACCTTGACAGCCATTATCAGGGGCTAGAGGGAAACATCTGCTTCGGTGGATACAATGTCCAACCCGCCGCAGCCAGGGGCTTTAACATGCACCGTATGCATGCAAGTCTCAAGTCACGTCTCAGCCGGTAACTTCAACATTTTCCAACTGAAGGATCGATGGCTGTCCGAAGGAACTCAATACTAATGTTGTGACAGCTCTGTGATGTTTTTCAAACATGACTGCACCGTTTCTTTTATTACTTCATCTGCTCTGGATGCAGTGGATGGTACTAAAGGGGGTGGGAGGTGGGGGAAAATAGTATGTGTGTGGAGGTTAACTACTAAAATTTAAACCAAATGTATGCTGAACTACCAACAAAGACTCCAACTCAACTCTTACTGTAGCTCAGGAGTGTCAAACTCAACTTCACTAAGGGCCACACTGGAAAATAAGAATCACATTAAGGGCCAGACATGTAGAGTTTATGACATGCTTTTATGGACTGTTTTTAATATAGCACTTTTCTTGTCTTAACAACTACTCAAAGAGCTTTTACATAGTACAGAAACCATTCACACACATTCCCACACATTCACACACTATGACCGAAGCTACCGTACAAGGTGCTCATCAGATAAACACTCACACACATATACACTCCAACATGGGACTACAGGGCCAGGGATTGAACGACCAACCTTCCGATTAGCAGGCAACCGCTCTACTAATGAGCCACAGCCAGCCCAAAAAAAATTACCAAAAAAGTAAAATTATATGCTATATATTAGTCCACAAAAGTGACAAAAACATTGAGAAAAATGACAATAACACCAAAAGAAATTGACAAAAAAATAGGTGTGCCAAAATGTATCGTGAACCTAAATTGATATGCGGCCTGGACCAAAATCTGCTAGGGGCCGGATTTGGCCCACAGGCCTTCAGTTTGACACACGTGCTGTAGCTACTCCACAACAGATGCTATTATGGATTCTGTGTACTGGATGGGCTTCCCTGTGATGAAGCAATAGAGAGTGTTGAGCCTTTATTAACAGCTGACCTTTGTGATCTCTGTGATGCCTTGCATCAGAAGGAAAAAGATCGATCTTTCAATTTAAGGCCTGGTCGCACTAGAAAGTAAAGTTCATCTACGTGTCTTTCCAAAATAAAAGGGGAATTTACTTTACCCAAACAAGCAAATCCACTGATGGCAATTCCACTTAAATGATTTTTTCCTGATATTTCCCTGTTTTTATATTCTGGTGCTGGGCCTTTAGATGGGGTGGAATTAACTAAAAATAAAAGCCTATCTTCCTAGTCATTCCCTTGGATATCATAACTATTCAGTTTCTGAGACGTTGGATAACTGTCCATTTTGGGATTTTGGTAATATCTTGGCCG
>NC_045744.1:5243471-5265306 GCF_008692095.1 Etheostoma spectabile
AAAAAAAAAAAAAAAACATTCCCAAACTTCATTACAAAGCAAGTTAGCTGTCTGCAATAATGTGAAATGGACTATATAATCACAGTAGGGTTGGGACGGTTACAACATTACCGCAGCCATGTGTCACTACCGCGGCGATGACATCATCACCGTACGGCGCAATGTTAGTGTGCTAAGTTGATGCTTTCTCTGCAGAGTACAGACTGATTTGCTCTCGCAAGTCACGTGACCTAATCGCGGCATGTGCAATTAGGAAATCGCGTTTTAACATATCGCCGTATTATTGCAAATGGGATATATCGTTTGAGCTGAAATGGAAACACTGAGCTAAGGGTTAAGCCTCAGTGTCTTCCTCAGAGTGACACTCATACGCTACTCTCCGTTACCGCTCGCTCTCCTTGTGCAACCACGCCGGCACTGACGTCACTCCCTTAAGGCCCCTGCCATTATCGCTCCAACTTCCGCTACTGCCGTAAGGGGGTTGCAGTATACCTCACTACCGCGGGAATTTCTTGCTTTTTAACCGCAGTAAGAAAAAATTCAATAGCACCCTAGCACTAAATCACAGCCCCAAAATGGAGCGGCTGTTGAAAGATGACTAGCCACAAAAGTAGAGACAAAGAGGGCCCTGGTGTCAGGTCCAGAGATAAGAGCTGACAAGAGCCTGGGTAAGAGCTGCTCTCCAGACGCACTCAGTACTGCCTGTACGAGAGGAGCTTATCAGAAGGAGGTGGATGAGCTCAAGGACAAGGAACGAGGCCTGGCAGCCTGAAACTCACCGATCCGTACTCACTGCATTTAAACTGCTGCTTTGGTTTTATGTTCCAACTAGGGTTGCACCATATGAGGAAAATATCTATTTGCCTTTGTTTATTTTTTTTAAAGATTAGTTTTGGGCTTTTCCGCCTTTAATGGACAGGACAGCTGGGTGAGAAAGGGGAGAGAGAGGGGGGGGGGAAGACATGCAGGAAATAGTCATAGGTCGGACGCGAACCCTGGACCTTTGCGTTGAGGAATGAGCCTCAAACTATATGTACGCATGCTCTACCCACTGATCCACCCCAGCCACCTAACGGCCATTTTGACTGATATGATTCGCGATAATAGAGGAAATTATCACAGTTTCAATGAAAAGTATTAAAAGCAAAACAATTAAAATGATTATAATGTGATTTTTTTGCAAGGATTTTTTTCTTTAGTCTGCAGAATAGGATAAGCAGGCCGGGACTTCTCTGCAGCACAACATATTTAGCCTTTAACAAATATTATGCAACCCTTGCAATTTCGATATTGGACTAATCTATATTGCAATTTCGATAAAATTGTGAATAATTGTGCAGCCCTAGTTCAGTCATCCGCAAATGAAAAGACATGAGAGCAGAGATGAAGGAGGGGCGAGGTGTGCATTCTTTTTAGGAAGTCCTGACTCACATCTGAGCTGTCAGCACGCTGCCAGGACAGAGGAAAAACAAACATGCAACGCACTGAAACTGGGACACTTTGACATCACCACTTCTGACTCACGTGAGTGCATCCACATGATCAAACAACTATCAGTCACTTCAAGAACAATACACTCATTCACACGTCCAGGGGAAAATACTGCATGAGGCGGATCATTACTTTCTAATTCAAACTGCATTACACCAGGGTCACTTAAAAAAGGAAACCCATAACTTTTTTTTGTGTCGATAGAAGGTTGTAATACTGACATAACTTAACATAATGACTTAAGAGTTTGTTGTTGCATAAAGCATCAGCACTGTTGCTGTGATTTCTTGCAGTCTCCATGCAGATGACACTGCCATGTCCTAAGGCCTGTGCCACGAATCAAGATCAACATGCCCTGGATTTAGTTCAGTTCCCCGGCTTCACCTGACCTACCAACCCAGCCCTGCATAAGCTGTGTCAAGACGGTGGTTAACAACCAGGCCTGCACAATTCAGAGAAAAATATGAATCACGACTTTTTTGATGAATTGATATCACGATTCTATGCTACGATTTTTTTGACAATGACAAAACAGGACAAATTGGCCTATCAAACATAGATTTTTTAGTGGCACATTAAGCACATTGCTCATCACCAACAAGCCTGTAGACATAGAGGCTTCAATGAAGAGAAGGGAGAGCCTTGCAGCGCTTTAAAACCTAATTTATACAGTCTGTTTAAAACTCACAGAAGAAAGTAGTAGCGTTTGTGATGCAGTTGGCTCGTAAAAGTAAATGAGAATCAAAGTCATTAGTAAAACGCAAAGATTCATTTTATTAATTTTTTTAAAATTTTAATTGCGATTTTATAACGATTAATCGTGCAGGCCCATTAACAACTACTTCAATCAACCCAAGGTTTCCCAATTCAGCAACGCACGCGTTAAGCAGTGTTTGTACATTGTGTCTAGGGATGTAACGATTACCGGTGTAACAGTAAACCACAATAACAATGTTGACGATAACAATTACCCTTTTTGTTTAAAATATCATGATGATCACGGTGGATTAGCACTGCGTAGCCTCCAACGCGCATTTCTTAGGATCACTGCGTAGCCTCCAACGTGCGTTTCTTAGTCAGGATCACTGCGTAGCCTCAGACGTGAGTTTCTTAGTCAGGATCACTGCGTAGCCTCAGACGTGAGTTTCTTAGTCAGGATCACTGCGTAGCCTCCAACGTGCGTTTCTTAGTCAGGATCACTGCGTAGCCTCAGACGTGAGTTTCTTAGTCAGGATCACTGCGTAGCCTCCAACGTGTTTTCTTAGTCAGGATCACTGCGTAGCCTCCAACGTGTGTTTCTTAGTCAGGATCACTGCGTAGCCTCCAGCGTGTGTTTCTTGAAGTTGGAATGATGGCGAAAGGAGATGACAGTGCTCGGGACATTTATCAGCCCTCTAAGAGCAGTGTTTCTCAAACGTTTTTCAATATTGTACGCCCTTTGAATTGCTTTTTTAAGCCAAGTAGCCCCTGACCAGCACAAAACATTTTTGGTATAAATAAAAGTTTATATAAAAAGGTACAACACAGCGTCACAACTACCTTTTATAAACAAAAACATTTAAAAGGCTACATTTCAAATGTATAGAATCCATCACTTAATTCATTCAGTCTTATAGTATAATTATTTTAGGAATTATGTATGCTGTTTTTAAATAAGCATTTTTGCAAAAGTTTCACGTACCCCCTGCAGTACTCCAAAGTACCCCTAGAGGTACACGTACCCCCATTTGAGAAACACTGTTTTAGACTGAAGCATGGCTATTTATTTTAAATGCATAATGCACTTTTGTCTTATTCAATTAAGGTTTACTTACTAAGTGTTCATGTGTACAGTTTTAAATGTGAATTCTAAAGATGAAGAAAACAAGTATATAATTAGTGGTGTTTCTTTGATGTGTTTACATACTGTTCTTAGCTTGAATGTTTGGATTTGTAGAACTTAAAATTGCACTACTGAAATGGTCCTGACAAGTTGTTTACATGCTGATCCCTTGTTCCTTTGATGTTAAAAGTTGTACTTTTGATATGTTTTTGCCTATATTTTGTAATATAAAACACACTGTTACACTTTTTGAAACTATTTCAGCTTGTGCAGGCCTATCAGTGCTTTCTGAACATATTGAACACTCAATCACACCAATCACAAACATCTAAAAGAGCCGCATATTTTGCATAAGAGCAGCAAACTATAATTCTACATAAATATGAAGAACACAGACACGGTTTTGCAGGCAAAACGCAATACACTCGCTGCGTCCTAACCCATTTACAGCCACCGCTGTAAATGCGTAAATCACAACGCTTATCAGTATCACTTCCCCATCAGTCAGGCACAAGATCTGACCATATTTACACTTGTGCTTTCCATACACTGTTGTTGCTTTAGCCTATTATTACATAATACAAACCGATGTGCGCATTGGCAACACATGGATCAAGAAGCCGACAAATAGCTTATACGTAATTCCCGCCATTGGAAATCTTTATCTTTCATAAAGCTCTCTCTCTCTCTCTCTCTCTCTCTCCCCGCGAAGCTCCGACCTTTGCCAAAATTAAGGCTGAAAACAGAACTCTTCCATAACTGATTATAATACTAACTGGAAACGTATCTGAGGGAGAAAGGTTAAAAAAAGTAAAGAAACAGGGAAGCCGTGTGACCAAAAGGCAGAGATTTTGTATCTGTGGTATTTCCACGAGCAGATCAAAATCACAGAGTGTTTACGTTCAGAAAAAGCTGGACTGGTTGTCTAGATTATCAGAACAAGCTAGAGTACTTTGACCTTTTCCTCCTGCCATTTAAATGGCACACAGAGCGGCCGAGGGAAGGAAGGAACTCCATTGTGGACTGTGCTGCTTTACAGAGAATGTACGGACTTAGAAATTGTATATGCTCTCTTGTAGATAACCTTTAACAACCCACACATGCTGAGTCAGTGGCTACGTCACTGTGTGATGCATCACTCCGGAATCACTTCTTCTGTAAGCTGACAGAGAGCTGCTGTGACCAAAACTTGTTGTTACACAAAAACTAACTTACAATAATAATAATTTATACTGTTTGCTGATCCCCATGGGGGAAATTACAATTTACACTCTTTTTGTTAGAAATCACTACACACAGGCCTGAAACACTCACACACTCTCTCTCTCACAGAGAGAGAGAGAGAGAGAGAGAGAGAGAGAGAGAGAGAGAGAGAGAGAGAGAGAGAGAGAGAGAGAGAGAGAGAGAGGGCTGCCAGTGGACCAGCGGCCTGAGCGGTTGGGGGGGGTACGGTGCCTTGCTTAAGAGCATAACATTAGTGTTCAACATTTTAGTGTCCAGGTCAAAGTTCCACAAACTGTAAAAGTACTTTGTGTAACTTTAACCCAACTTACACTACAATCACCTCCTTTCTCTACACAAAAAAAGAGGTCTACAGCCCGTGGCAGCACCACACAGACCCAGCTTCTATTTTCTCTCTGGCTTTTGTTCAGCTCCAGACAGACTGCAGACTACTTTCCCCTCTCCGTACACCTTGGACGTAGCAAAGTTAACCAAGAACCTCCCCCAGTCGTCTTCTACAACCTCACATGTGTATAAGCATTCCACAGCACAAACAATACTTTGGAATGTGTATGACTGTACCTGGAGATGTTCAGTGGAGCTGCCGCTCAGTTCGTCTCCTGACTCAGAGTCGTTGGTGGGTCTCTCCTCACCTGCAGAGTCACAGTGGTGGGTGCCGTCCACGTCCAGCGGGGCACGGACCATGTCCGGGGATCGCGCTCGGGCGCGGGGCAGAGTGCCTCCTTTTTGAGGAGGCTGGGGGGCTCCGCTGGGGACGAGGATGACAGGACGAGGCCGGGTGTGGTCGGTGGGACTGCCAGGGCGTTTGTGATGGGTACTGTTCCTGCGCTGACTGGGGGGGCTGAAGTGGCCAGACGAGGCCGTGTGTGCCGAGGGGGAGCGCCGATAGCTGGACTCGTGTCTGTGAAGGTTCTCGGTGGAGCGGTTGTGGAGTCCCAGCTCCAGGCTGGCTGGCTTTACCCAGAGTGCCCCCCCACCTTGTGGGGCCGTGTTGCCAGCGGCAGTGGGAGGATGTGCGATATGTTTGGGAGGGGGCATGAGGGCTTTGCGAACTTCGCGGACATACTGCGCGGGTACGTAGAAAGCCTTAGTCCCTTCTTCCTTCTTCACCTGCCACCAGTCCTCGTTGGTCTTCTTGACCAGCATGTAGCATTCCCCCTGGTGGATGGTGATGAAGCGGTCCTTGGCCTTGTATTCATAGTCGTACTCCACCTCGATGTAGACCTCGCCCGGGGCGATAGGCAGCTCCGCCATGATGTCTCGACTGTCCCCCAGACAGCTCACCGCAAGAGGAAGATGTTGATTAGCATGGCTTCCTGAGCAGAGGCAAAAGAAAACCAACAAAAGGACCTAATGTAAGTATCTGATACATTTCCATTTAAATCCATTTCTCTTTGTCATTTTATGTTTTACCGTCATGATATAGTTAATACCAGGGCTTTAAAAAGCTGGGTCTTGGGCCTAACAGAGATTTAGCATATCCATGAGGACATTTGTTTTATGTCATTCTTTCTCTTCCCACATTTCCCCAATTATAACTAAAAACAATTGTTACTATTCAGGGACTTCCCTCTCATAACAGGGCTTGGGTGCAGCACCCAAAGCGGATTTGAGAAAAGTCAATGTGAGCATCACAACTCACTGAATCTAATTAGATTTACTAGATCTAACGATTGTTGGTATTCCCCGGTGGACGTCTTTGGCAAGTTTTGTCTTTAAGTTTTTAGACCGTTATTTTTATTTATTTTTATTATCGGCTCTAGCTTATTCTAAATTTTAGACACGGATATGGTGTAAAAAGTTTTTTTTTTCTGTGAAAAACCTAACATTTTCTTGAGGGAGAACCTTGAAACCCCCCACATACATGCACCAAAGTCTTACACAGACCTAGGGAAAACACTGCTATTATGTTGGTTTCCTCTAAACACTCATTTCCTGTCAGTATTTGCGTAAATGTCATGCTGACCAAGAGAAGAGTATCCAGATTTGTGTACAATTTCAAAACTGTCTTTTCAAAGACAGCTGTACATTAAGTCTACTTCCCATTTATTAAACATATTTTACTCAAAAAATACATTCCTTAGAGATTACAAACTTTAACACTGAGCCAGTTGTGTGTTTTACAGTCATAGCAGCAGGGACAGTAGACTGTTTGGAACAAGTAAGTGGGTATCAGCAGCAACAGCGGTCATCGACAGTCAAGGAATGTAGTGTCACCCAGGGAAACTAAAACCTTAGGAAAAAGGCTCTATAATGACAAAAAAAAGTTAAATAACTATTTCAAAGTTCATCACCTTAAATCTTGTTAAGACATTTACAAAGATGCCTCTTTCTTTTCTGTCTTCTTCTGACAACACACAACAAAGACACAAACACCACATGTTTTTTAAAGCCTATTACTCCACTAACCTAATCAGAACAAATGCATGAAGTACAACCGGAAGAGCTTTAATTCTCTTTAAATGCTTCGGAGCAGCACATTATGTTGGACATGAGGAGGGGAGACAGTAATGTGACTCACATGCTCTTCCTCCACGGTTGTGTCTGTGTTTTTCTGTGTCCAACTCTGTCTGTCTTCCACCCTCTCTACTCCTCGGTCTCAGCAACTAAGGCATGTCGCTGCTGAGCCCAGAGATTAGTCCAATGCATCTTGCTGAAGTCTCTCTCTCTCTCTCTCTGAGTATCCAGCACACCTTGAGCAAGCTGAGCTTTGAAGTGCTTTTTTAAAATATGCATAACTCAACTAGACAGACCAGAAGCAGGCGCGTCATATCCAGGGTGAACCTTAAGGACAAACTTAAAAGTAATAATTATCTAAAATGGAAAATAAAGACAAAAACAGAGCCCAAAGCTAGGACAACGAGTAGGTTTACATGCACACTAATATTCCACTATTATTCCGACTGTAACAATATTCTGATTTTGATCACGTAAACAGCATCTTCCGGTTGGATATTGTGAATAAGGCCTTTTTATAAATATGGCATTTTCCGATTAAGACACGGGGGATATACTGGTATTATTTGGGTTTTAGAGACATTCTTTGGACATGTATACAGCGCTTTCAGAATATGTATCTCAATCGCTTGTCCCTCCCTCATTACCTAAGAAAGGCCTTTAACCCTTAGTGGCCAGCAGATCAGAACTGTGTGAATGTGACAGGTTGTTGCAAATGAGAATTTGTTCTCAATCAATTTACCTGGAGAAATAAAGGTTACAATTTTTTTATTTTTATATGGCCAGTATAGTCATAGAGAATTACTTTGCTGTCCTTTTCTAATTGAGTGTTAGGAGTCTGGTTAAGTGTGTATATCTATATGGTGCTATGTGTTATCTGTATGTTGCTATGTGTACTAATTGTGGAAATAGATATTCCTCTGGGGCAATAAATCAAAATTTCCATATTCTACACACAAAATGATACAAGTTACAGCCTTTTATAGCCGCTCGAGTACCGGGAACAATGTTTCACAGCCAGTAAAAGTGGGTTAGGCAGTTGTGCATTGGTTTAATAAAAGATCTGTGATCAGCCCGACAGCGTCAGGATTACTGCTGATACAGTGAGCGCATCACATCATCATGGCTTACCGCGCTGGTTCAGGATAACAGGCACTGAGGGAAATCTTGCCAAATGTATTGGCTGCCACATTAGCCAAATTAAACAAAACACTGCGTTTAATGCCAATTCACAGCTCAAAGCTACAACACACAGCGGACTAGTGAAGCATTAGACTGGGTGATGGGTGTATCATGACAAGAACTGGCAGCCTTCCTCATGAACCTGTGACCTGCTAATTCAGATGGCTGGAAGAGGACTAGGCTCCTTCTAGTTCCATCTGATCCTTGTGTTGAAAACATGTCGACTGAGGCTGGAATACTTTGGCTGCTTTTTACTGGATAAAATCAGCCTTACTTGGAAAGCACTTAATATATATATAAGCACAATCAGGTATCAACCACAATGATCAGGTTTAGTCTGATCATTGCAGCAAAATCTTGTGAATCAGGATTTCTTTGGCGGTGTTTATTTAAAATCGATTTCCTGCCCTAGAATCAATATTTTTTTTAACCAATGATTCAAGTATTTTCTGTTTATGTAGCTCGACGACGACAATTACGTCATATCTGTTTCCAGCGAAACAGACTGGAAGCGGAAAATTCTGAACTTCCATGTTATGTTCTTCTTTACAAATGAAAGTGACTGACTGACATGTGATGTGCATTCTTCTTAGAAAACAACTAATTTTAGAATTGTCTCATGATATAGTGTCTCTAGAAGTGTATTATTCAACTTTTGTTTTCGTTAAATAAGGAAAAGAAAATGGCAATAAATGAAAATCCCAATACAAATCAAATCGGCACCCATGCGTCGCAAAAGAATCGAATTGGGCCAAAAGCATATTGTCCCAGTTCTAACTAGCAGTATTTATCCGTAGTAAGTAAGCAACAGTACTTTTAGTTTTGCATTCAGCGTTCACTTAGATCATCCAGAGTAGGTGTGAGATTTTATCTGCACTGAATACTTCATTAGACATTCATATAAGAGCTCTGTGGTTTTCTTAGAGTCAATTTGGTCAATCCTGCGGCATCCTGTACTTCTCCAGTTCTGGGAATAATAACGAAGAGCAAACAGTGGGCCTGACCTTCTCTTGCTGCTAAATCTCCCATTGCCAGACCTTCCTCCACAGCTCTGCGAAGGAAGGTCTGGCTAGTCCACACAATATTCCTTGATTGGAGAAAAACGTGCTGTGGTTTATTGGCATTTCTTTAAACCAATCACAATCGTCTTGGGTTAAGCATCGGACCAAAGTCACGGCGCCTCTGCAAAATAGCCTTGGGAAGGAACTTGTTTTGGTGGAACATGAGTATGTTTTAGTTGTGAGACAGAAAACTCAGATTGGACAGATAGTCTAGCTAGGTGTCTGGATTTACCCTGCAGAGATCTGAGGACCAGGTAACCATAGTCCTCAGAAATCCACCGGAGGTTAGAACGCCAACACAAAGAAAGAGGATGGGGACGGACATCCGGCGGCACCGGAACAATCCCGGAAGTGGAACGTTGTGCATATAGACTACTACCTGCTCAACAGCAAATATTCTTCACATGCTCTGTTCCAGAAGTACTACTTGTCACTAAAGTGGCTGAGAAATGTTGGGCCTTCAGGGCAGCAGATGGACAAAGTTAATATCCTTCCTTCCTTGGACAACATGTCACCTGGTTGTGTTCTTCTCACTCAATTACTACTCATTATATCCTGCCAACGTTTTTAGGTAACTTGTACTACTCACACAATGTACTACTACTGTATCTAAAACGACCAATAACATTACAGATTGTTAAACCTTTGGTATGACAATTTCCCACAACATTACAGCTTATGTGTAAACAAAAATGCAACAGCACAACACGGACATTACTCTTATTCTTCATATCGACAGGTATTTAGAAGTGCCTGTAGAATGTTGTCTCTTTCACTTATCCCTGCCTAGATTAAGCTTAGGCATCAGCGCTGTTATTTAGTGGACAGCACAAATCTTCTCAGAGTCTAATCAGCAAAATCAGAGGAAGCACCTTAACTTGATGTGATGGTAATAAGATTTGCAGCGCGCTGTGGGGTGGATGGGTGGGTCCCAAGAATAAAACCATCCCAAGCTACAAAACATTAGGGCTGAGACCATATGCTTTTGTTCCGATTTGATTCTTTGGCAACACATGGGTGGCGATTTAATTTGTATTGCGATTTTCATTCATTGCGATTGGATAGTGTTAAGTATTGGGATTTTCTTCTCCTTCTTTAAAAAAAATACACTTCTAGAGACAGTATATTATGAAACATCACTAAAAATGAATGTCAGTCACTCAGTCTGTTGTCATTTAATTTGTAAAGAACTACATAACATGTAATTTCTGCATTTTCTGCTTCCGGTCTGATTTGCTGGAAACGGATATGATGTAGTTGCTGTCGGAGGTACCGTGAAAACAGAAAATAATGTAAGTAACTGGTAAAGAATAAAAATTTTATTCTAGGGAGGGGAATCAATTTTAAATATCGCCGCCAAAAAAATCCAGATAAACAAAAATTTCCCCCACCCCTACTACACATGATGGCAGCCCTCAGCTGAAGAGTCTTACGTCATGGGAAAGTTGAGGAAGAACATTGTGTGAGACTATCTGAACCGTTGTGTCGTGAAAGAAATTCAGCAGTTGTCAGCAAATGTAGGAAACACACCCTCACACTGTCCCCAACGTCCCATGACATGGTGCTCTTTGGATGCTTTTATATGGACCCCTAATACTGTATCTGAAGTCTCTTTATATAGACCTTAGTGGTCCCTAATACTGTATCTGAAGTCTCTTTTACATAGACCTTAGTGGTCCCTAATACTGTATCTGAAGTCTCTTCAGTCTCTATGACCTCATAAGGGGAAAGATTTCAGATCGGCCCATCTGAGCTTTAATTTACTCAAAAGCAGAGCAGGATTCCCAGGGCTTGGTTTACACCTCTAATCATTTCTAGCCACTGGGGGACCATAGGCAGGATGGGGGAATGCATATTATTGTTAAAAAAACCTCAAAGTGACATTTTCATGCCATGGGACCTTTAGGAGACTAAATCCAGTTGTCTGAAAATACTGCATAAAAGGTGAACGTGGATGTGGTGAAACTTGCAATGAAACGGCGATAAAACTTGCAGACAACAGAAAATGTTCCCCCCTCTCCAGCCTCAGCCATGCAGGTACAAAGGTGTATAAAAAGACTGATTACTGTCAGTCTAGTGTTGGGCAATATACCGGTCTATACCAAATACTGGTATTAATTTCACGTAGGGCTGTCAAACAATTATTTTTTAAACGATTAATCTAGCAATTATTTTTTCGTTTAGTTGACTATTCCAAAGATGAATTTTTCAATTAATCTAACCATCACGGTATAAAGTTGTGAGGAAAAAATTTGAACTGTGCAACAAGGCAGGACTGCCCGGTCCCCTGGGGGAACAATTGTAAAGATTTACAAAGAATATGTTTACAGCATTTACTCTCTTACTGGGAGGTTTTGGGACCGATTAGGGGGAATTTTCTATGGGAAAAAAATGGTTGGTGTAGGAGAATAGGTAAGATAGTTTTGCAATAAATGACATATTCAGATTTGGTCCTTATTGTTATAGGTGCACACACACACACCTGGATATATATATATATATATATATATATATATATATATATATACACACACACACACACACACACACACACACACACACACACTACTAGACCCTACTACTGGCGAGGGAAAACACTCCCTTTTAGGAAGAAACCTTGGCCAGACCCAGAGTATGAACTGTTGCTTTATCACTTTAGCTTATCCTATATCTATGCAGGTGGTAGGGTCAAGTAGGTTTTAGTGCTATTTCATTTTTGTCTCAAATCGTAGGCATCTCTCCTTGATTCGCTCGCAGTCTGCGTCCTGAATACAACGTGAAAAAGCCCGGTCTCGGGAGACAACACAGGGGTCGTAATCGTCAAACACTTGGGCGAGGGGTGGGGATTAGTGACAGTTAGTAATGACACTAACAAATTTGTTTGGAATTTACTTGGAACGTCAACAGAAATGACCACGCAGGAACTCATAGTTCACCTTTTAAAGTGCCTTCAGGAGAAGTAGAAAATCAGTAGGTGTGACGAGATCGCAGCGTGTGGTTTAATGTGGCGCTGTTTCACGCAGAACACACTCTTCCTCTGTGAAAATGAGTCGGAAATCGGACAGCAATACCCAACTTTACTTTTAATGAAATAAAAAACAGAGAAATGTTCTCCCTTCGTCCTATAGGGGTCATAAATTGATACTAGGAGCCTACTTCCTACTTTAGAGCAGCAATTAATAAAATGCAGAGGAGAAAAGAGCATCTGTCTTCACAAAAATCATGTGTTGAGTGTTTGATGGTAATTTATTTGTGCTTCAGAACGTAATCACTGTGAAACAATAGTAAAATAAGCTTTTTTTCTCTCGGTCTACTGTACAATGACCAATCCAAGTACAAAACATTTGGTATCAACTACTGCCAGAAAACGCTTGGTTATGTTGTAACCTCGGTTCTCCGAGTGAAGAGACTCTCGCCCCGCCATAAATATGGAATATTTAGATTTCCATAAGAGAAACCAGTTATTTGAGCTTGAGGCAAAACCTTTCAGTGCTTGGTTTTCACTTTTGTCTTTTTGTCTTATTAAATTTTTCTGTAAAATAGTGTTGAAGTCTCTGTTGCCATTTCATTTTTTAATGTTACTTTGCCTTTCTAATTCCCGGGTATTATTGTGCTCTTTGTTGGTGTGTGTTTTTGAACTTCCACAGCTTCCTGTCCATGGTGGTGTGGCCGAGATATCAAGACAAAAACAAAAGCTATGAATCGTGGAGTCGTAAGTGAGATTAAATGTAATTTTGGAGGAACTGAATCGTTACAGTCTGAAGGTACAATTTGGGACATCAGCAACACACTGGGACCTTTGCACATCGTCAGTCACAGCACATATAGGTCCACCTTCCCCTAAAAAGCCTGGATTCAGCACAGGCTGCCCCAGTTAGCCACCTCTCACCACCACTTTCCTCCGAACTCAACTCCCCGAGGTCCCCTGCCCTGGTACTGTCAGTAACGGCAATCTGTCACACTTCAACAAAAGCCAGCTGCAGCTCACTTAATGTGGCCTTCCTGACAAGGGAGAGAAACGGCAGCATTGGGCTTTTTCACATCTATGGGTTGTTTGCTTTGGTCTGAATCACTTGATGAGTTTGTAAACTTGGAGCGGTTTCCCCTCGGTTAGGTTTGGTTTCACACCTGGAAAAATCCAAGACCCATGATTACAAAACACACAAGAACATTCACTGGTCGGATAGGTGTGCGGGCTGGAGCAAGAAAGTATATACAGGAAGAAGGTCCAGTGTTCTGGACTAGTTTGTAATTCTTGCATCTCCATGGTCAAACTAGCTCAGTTTATTTAAATAAATACATTGTTTCGGACTATATATAGTCGGTGGGGTTTGAGCTCGGATCATGTTCCCACCACAAACAAACCGCTCCAGAGTTCGACTAAAAGCGTACAGAGACCACATCTTCCAGCAGGTCTCAGTATGCTCGTTTGGTCCGCTTTCGGTGCAAAACCGCGTGTAATTGTTCTCACCTGCCCAAGACAAACAGCATCAAGGGGGAAACTTATATTAAGCGCGATTCAACAGAACTAAATGAGACAGGTGTGAAAGCGCCCTAAAACACACAAAAAGTATGTGTTCAAAGCCAGGCAGGTCTCCCAATGTAGGAATGAGAGGGGGGAGGGGCCAGCGCTTGATGGAGTGTCACAAATCCAAATCAACTTTACATCACCTCTCTGTGATACAGTCAATCCTGCTACTCACAATGGTATATAACAGGGTAGTAAATCACATGTGTTATCATGATATGATATTAATTCTTTGGACAACAATACAGAATTGGCTGATATCCCCAAGCCTGCCACGCTATGATGTCAATTCGATACATAAGCCCATTTAACACAAGTTACATTCACACACATTTACAAAAAGCAACTAAAATATGATGTGACAATTTCATTACTGAGCTCTTTCAGACATTTAAATGAAAAACAACCTGCTATTTTTTAATTAAAAAAACAAAAACAAAGTGTGGATTTCAAAATAAAGGCACGTCCTGATATTTTAACTCTGTATCGATACTATTGGATCGTTGGGGATCGATGCATCATTACAGCCATTGTAAATTAACCAAAATGTTGCATCACAATCAATTGGGAAAGCACTACGATGTGATTTATGCAGCCCAAACAGTTTATTGGCCTCAGCGACTCGTCTTTCCTTAAAGCAATATTTTTATGGCTTTAATAATATGTAAACCCTCTATTATTAACGTTAAGGAACATGGCATTGCTTCCATGCATTATACAAGGTTACCACATTTAAACGACCTGGTCTGTGCTGCACCCCGACAGTCACGTTACTGCTGACAGATAATGAAGTTAAAACACACACACACACACACACACACACACACACACACACTTCTGTCTGTAAAGCTGCTTAACAGAAACTCTATGGAACAAAACAAACACCAACACGTCAGTTAGGCGTTAGAGCTGATAATGTATGATAGCTACTACTTCTTTAGCTAGCAATGTTATTCCTACAGGGATTAGTTACCTAGGTTATACAGTTCCTGGTATTTGTACAACATTCCTTTAAACTTAGTTATCAGCTATGAATATACTTTTTGGTACTTCCAGTAAGGGTGTAAAAAGTCGTACCTTTAACTGTTATGCCCGTGTTGGGACTTTAACATTAACGTTACAGCTCTCGTGTGCGTCTGTCTTGATTTACAGGAGCTAATCTGTCGCTAACGTTAGCAAGCTAATTAGCTTTCCTGCTAAACATTCCTCGGTGTCCAAAACACTGCCACAGTCAAATATCCGCACCTACACGTACCTTCTTTACTGGCGCGGGACACTCCGTGGAGAAAACGGGGCAACACGCTCCAATGCTCCTGAGGGTGTTTGAATTCTCGTCAACTCTTCTGTGGACCGAGCAGTCTGTGAAAGTGGTTAACGAACGTTACTTGTCAGGTTTGTCAGATAGCGGCGCTCCTATCGCTCCTGCTCTTCCCTGGCCGGCGTAGTCCACAGCAGCAGTGCTCGTTCCCGTGGACTCACGCCTGCCCTGACAACTTTGGCAACTACCCATAAGTGAAGATCGTCTACTGAAACGACATATCACTCTGAATGTTTTCCCGGACAAAAGCTGAGTCGCCTTCGTTAGCAGATACCTGTAGAGGGGTGTTGTACTGACCCGTACAGTGTGTGAGGGGGGTGGCTCGTGCAATTAGTGATTATTCTGGCGCAGAGGCACTAGACCCGATCCTTTTAAGCAAACAAGAAATGTTTTTGGCTAGCACAACACGTTTGTTCATGTATTGTAAAGCATGGATGTCTATAAATTAGCCTTGTTTGTTAGCACTGGCATTAACTTGTTAAAGTCGGCTCCATGTCCGGAGCGGAAATCCATTCAGAGTGAGCGCTCCTGTTTTATTTAACATATGGTTCAAGCCATCCAATGTTACGGGTTCGCAAACGTGGACTCAAACAGTGCCACCTGACGGTTTTACTGGAAGTAGCCTACATTGAATGCTTCTCCAAACATGTATTTATTTTAATTTTGTTTAACTTCTGTTGAACTAAATAACTTCTGTTAAACTAAATTAATATGAGAACTTTTCAAAAGTTTGTTTAACATTTGGTTCTTGTACCATAGACCAAAATAGGTTGGACGTAGCGTTAGCTCTGTGTTCTAAGCATGGTGTTAAAGTGAGGGTTAAAGGAAAATTCCGGTCAATTTAAACACATAGCTCTGTTGTTTGTAAATTTGGAGGTCTGTCAGTAGCAAGAAAAACGCAAACAGTCGGTGCTGCCTACACCGAGTTATCCTCCTGCTAGAGTTAGCACTCAACAGGCTTAAACAGTGCAAGTTTTAAATGTGTTTTTAGCCTCTAGGCATGCTCAAAATGTCATTAAAAGTGCCTACCCATGTGCAGTGATTCCTTCCGAGCAAACACAGTGACTCTGACTGCTAGAGATATGAAAGAAATGCGTGAAAGTTATGCTAATCCAGCTGTATTTAGTTACTGTGTTGAGACGGCAGTTAGCGATCTTAGGGACCGTCTACAAACTACAACACAGAAAAAAGATAAAACAAAAATATATAGACTATCAATTTAATGATCTAATAAGGTATTGTCTCCAAACTTACCTCAATTACAACTTGTCTCCTGCTAGTTGTACTACAGCACTTACTTTTTATTTTTTTTAAGTATGTTTGTATCGCTTTTCTGTGTTGTAGTTTGTAGACGGTCCCAAAGCACTACTTGCAGTATCAACACAGGAACTAAACACAGCTGAATTAGCACAACTTTCATGTATTTCTTTCACATATACAGCAGTCATAATCACAGAGTTCCCTCAGAAGGAATCACTGCACATGGGTGGGCCCTTTTAATGACATTTTGAGCATGCCTAGAGGCTAAAAACACATTTAAAACTTGCCCTGTTGCCCTTGCCTGTTGGGTGCTAACTCTAGCAGGAGGATAACACGGTGTAGGCAGCACCGATTGTTTTTTTGTTTTTTTCTCTACTGACAGACCTCCAAATTTACAAACCTACATGTTGAAATTGACCGTAATTCTCCTTTAATGGCATCCCTGTAATAATTTGCTGTAATATTGCCACAGTATAATTTGTAAAACAAACTATCGTTTGTGATGGTTTCATGTATGTGGCTTTAACGTTACCTAGCTAGCTACACATATTGAGCCAAACCGCCGGCTAATTTAGCTAGCTAGCTAGCTTAGCAGAAATGCGGAATACAGCCATGCTGGCTCTGTCAAAAGATAACAACCCCCCTATCAGCACATCTACAGCTTACTTAAACTTTGTATCCAGTTTGTTTATTCTGTACAAAAAAATGAAATATTAAAACAACAATTCCTAGATTTATGTTTTGTTATTTGCTCACTTCTTGGCCAGATCAGTTTCCAGGTGCCTCCAAGACTGCATGGCTGCAGCCTGGAGCGTCCCATGTCATGCCATCCCACCTGGTGCCATCCCTAACCTTCTGTTTTCAAAATAAAAGCTTGCGTCTGGTATAAAATGAGTTTGCGGCCATTATACTAATGAATACAATACTTGAAATATTATTATTTTTTTTTTTTAACCAAACAGTTACAGCAGTCATACTGATGAATAAATACTAAATACTAAAAAATACTATAATACAAATATATGTCCGTCTGGAAAATAAATGCAGATTATAGGCAAACAAAAAAATTCCTTCTGCCATCCCGCTTGGTGCTTCTATGTCTCCAAGCTTCTACTTTTCAAAATAAAAGCTCACATCTGGAATAAAATGCATTAAAAAAATATCTCTCTTACTTTTACTTTTCAAAGTAAAAGTTTGTGTCAACTATCGTGTTAGTGAATAAAATACTTGAAATATAAATTTTTATTTTTTTTTACTAAACAGTAACGGCAATCATACAAATGAATAAAATACTTTAAAAAACTATGTCTACAAGATAAATGCAGACTATCATACTGATGAATAAAATAAATAAGAAAAAATACTGCATGTCCGTCTATAAAATAAATGCAGATTAGAGGCAAACTAAAAAACTCCTTCTATGGCTGCGACCTGGAGCCTCCCGTCTCATGCCCTCTCGCCATGCTGATAAGCAATTGTATTTGCAGCAATGTCCCAGTGAAGTGTGAAAACACTATAGAATATAAAATTAAAAAGGAGTCTTGGAAAGAGTGTAACGTGTTTATTTTTCTTTGTTATCCCTCCTCAGGAAATCCTGCCGTTAGTTGGCAGAAATGGCTGCGTCGCTGATGCACGTTTCATCGGAGCAGAACAATAACATTCAGAAAACGGCAAACTATACGAATGGCTAAAATTATTAGGCCAACAGTTTTTAAAAATGTTTCATTTGATTGGAACAAACATGGTCCCAAACTTACCCGTGACTCCAACTGGAAAATAATTCGTGATTTTGTATTTATGACCCTATGAACTTACCGTTGGACACACCTCGGCATGAGACGGGATGACATGAGACGGAAAGGCATGACATGGGACGCTCCAGGCCGCAGCCATTCCCGCCTCAGGCAACCAGCGGAGAGCAGGTCAGCCAGCGGCATCACTGTGGGGAAAAAAATAATTTAAGTGTCGTTGGGGGAATTATTTAATCTTTTTGGGCAGTTAGACATCGCTGGAATCATAAAAACGCGATTGAATATACAAACCCGCCGCTAGGCAACAGGGGAAAAGTGTAATGTTCAATGTTTCCACCTAGTGTGGCTGTATCACGGAGGAGTGGTGAGGTCACAAATGGCACTACTTCCACCGGCGGATGCCCGGTGATAAAACACAGATCTCCATATGGCCTCTTAACCCTTGTGTTGTCTTGTTGTTGTGTTGTTGATTTTTGGAATTTATTGTCAATAAACTTCATTTTTAGGAAATTATACTTAATGATGGAGTTAGAAAAGAAGAAATTAGGAATTATTTAGACTAAAATTAAACGAATGGATGTTGATGGATAATCACAGACTGGAATATGTCAACTTTTACTCAATACTTTTTCAAAACCACTTCAATTTTTTTTTTCAAATGCTATAAAATTGAATACGACGCCCCCAAAATGAATGAAAGTAGAGATTTGTACTTGCCAAAGAGCGTTGTGTGGAATCAATCATGTTATTTTGGGGAATTAAAAAGAACATTGATATAGGAAAACGGGTCAATTTGACCCGAGGACAGAATTGAGGGTTAACAATATTGTCTTAAAGGTAAGCAGTTTTAAAATCCCACTTATCTCCAACAACTATCCTTACTGACCTTCAATTAAGATCAGCCCTCAAGGCGTACGGTGTCCCCTGGCAGAGGGTTCTGCCCATCCATCCTATCCGGAAGTAAGTTACCATGCAGCCAATGAGAAAACCTGTGGTACCGAAGCTTTATCAGTTCTTGGTCATATCTGGCCGCTCTGCTCTTCCAATTGCCAATCTCCTATTGAGATTGGCATAATGTATGGTGTAAAATTCCAGATGTATCACGCAATCCAGACCATCAGCAGATTCACTACCGTTTCATACATAGGACATGTCTCACCCCTGTGAAAATGCACCACATGAAAACAATGAACAGCCCTTTGTGCACTTTCTGCCTAATAAAAGCTAAAGGCACTTATCTTCATATGTTCTGGGAGTGTTCTCCTGTTGGTCAGTTCTGGAACAATATTGCATCTAAAATATCTGCCCTGATTACTAATACTGTACCTATTGCTGTCAATGTTTTGATTCTGAATGACCGGTCAGCCCTCCAGCTCTCTAAAACTCAAAAACGTGCTGTTTTTGCTGGACTTTCTGCGGCCAAGAGAATGATTGCACTAGTCTATTTGTACTTGGACCCTTTCCTTTTTGGACGTCATACATATGGAGCTCTCCACAACAAAGACCTTGGACACTTGGCTCTCCCTGAGGTCCATGTTGTAGATTTGTGCTACGGCCTTCTTGCTTCTATATGTGCGTTTGGTCCCCTTTGTCTTCTGCCGGACTCCCTGTCAATGCCTCTTATTTGTGTGTTTGTCTGTTTCTCTGTGTCTTGTTTGTGAGCTGCATTGTTCTTGCGGTTGTGTTTTTGTTGGAAGGTTGTGGAAAAGGTACACTGAGACTTCTTTGGTGTGTCGCCCCTGGGGACCTCACGATTCTTCTGACTTTTTAGGGTTTTAAGCAGGTGTCAGAAAAGTTACCACAGGGATAAGGGGATGGCTTGTGGGGGCCAAGCATTCATAGCGACTTTGCTCTTTGATCCTTTGATGTCGGCTCTTCCCATCATTGAGAAGCAGAATTCACCAAGCGTTGGATGGTTCACCCACTGATAGGGAACGGGAGCTGGGATTAGACTGTTGTGAGACAGGTTAGTTTTACTGGGCATGAAGGATCCCTCTGGTCTCTTCATCCCCAGTATGGGAGTTGGAGCCATCGCCGGCAGACTGCTGGGTGTCGGCATGGAGCAGCTGGCCCACTATCACCACGACTGGTTTCTCTTGGACCAACGTTTTGCCCATTTGTTTGGTCGTTTAAATAAAAATAAAGACAATGTGATCACCAAAACTATCCTTACTGGTACATACCAACAATATTTACAAATATTAGCTCAGGTTTAACCAATAATTTACCATTTGATATAGTTCCAGTTCATTCCAGATGTATTGGATGGAGTCGAGGTCGAGCCTCTGGGCAAGGCATTAAAGCACTGCCACACCAAACAGTCCCAGACCAAGCGTAAACAGAAATATAATCCCCCCCCCCCCTTTCATAAGATTAACAGTATCGGATTTCAGAAAATCCATTTGTGAGCGTGATACCACTTAACAGGCATTAACAGGCTTTTGCTAAACAATCTTAAACAAAGTAAACGGGAAAGACAGGTGCAAGGGTTTTTCTCATAATTATTTAATCACACATACATTTACATCATGCAATCAATCCAAAACTGTGATCTCATGAACTTCCCGTCTTTGTCCGTGTCAGAGCCCTGCTAATTGTGTCCCAGTTCTCCAGGAATGATCCAGTACCCTTGTCCACTGATCGAGCCTCAAAACTGTCCTTTTTAAACATTGACCCAACTATTACACAGTAATAAAAAAAGTGACTTCACTTTGTTTGGAATTTAGAATGAATGCAAAATCCAATTAAGATAAACACCTTAAATATTCTTCTTAGCCGTTATTCCCATTTCATATCCAGTTTTGGTGGAAGGTCAACATTTTCTTTAACTAATCTAGAAGATTACACAGAGGGAATCAACCAACTCGATAGATCTGTCATAGATACAGGGGAGCTACTCCACCCGGCAGCTTGCAGAAAGGAATTATGACTCATTAAAATGATGTGCTGTCAACAACAACAACAAAAAAAACAGCCACGTATGGAGTGTTGTTCCGAGTGCAGGTATTGTGCTATTAAACTCGCCCTGTTGCAAGATGGCAAGTTTTAGTAGAACATCTTCTCAGATAAACCCTTTTTTTTTTTTTACAGGCAAGTGTTCCACTGATTTCAGCCAAACATGAAAAGTTTCAATAATTTGCATTTTGAAAAATACATTCTAATTCGTAACTACTACTGCACTGGATAGTGAAGGGTCACACTCTCGTCATCTACAGGGATTAAAGTAGTCTCTTAGAAAAACAGCTGTGTCGTGTTTCTTTTCTTTTTTTTGTTGAAATGGCAACCTTGCAGCCCTCGATGAGGAAAAAACACATTTTGAACAAAGTTAGAGGAGCAGGGTTACCACTGCAAGCCCACCCTGCTCCCTCCCGAGCCCCCCCTGCTCCCCCCTGCCAGCCGGCTGACGTACAGCGTCTCTTACAGTATATTGCACTTGCACGACGTGTTAGTGTTCTCGCGCTGGGGTTACAATCGCAGCAAGCTCTTTGCCGATGCAGTGGGGCTTCACAGGGTTAAACAAACAAAAACAAAAACAAAATGGTGGGAATTAAAAACACAACAAAGACAATAAAACACACAATTATCCTACACCCCTGACTAGATTAAGTTAAATACGCCCCTACAGATGACGACAGAAGACTGTTGTGCAATTTGACACCCTGCCCTGCTGACTGGCTGATCAGCGGCAAGTGTCTGACCCATCCACTGACACGACACCCCCCC
>NC_045744.1:5265316-5265927 GCF_008692095.1 Etheostoma spectabile
CACCACTTCAAATATGCATCTAAACGATCAATGGAACCATGAAAGAGATACAGTACATAAAACCCAGCAAAACACATGGCTTTTTTTTAATGCAAATTTACAATCAAAGGGGTTTGTATAGTTACAGATCCTAAATCTATTAAGAAACGAAAACAACAAAAAAAAAGGGTGTGGGAGGAAAGAAAACAGAGGCGAGGTGCTGGAGAAGAGCGAGTGACAGCGACCCCGCCGGGGCAGGACGAGCGTCGCGTGTGCCATCCCAGTCTACATGCCTTCAGACGATGCGCTCCAATGGGCAGAGAGACATTAATACAGCATTATTAACCACTGAGAGAAGTAAAAACAGTATGTGAGCTACTTAGCAAAGGCTAAAAAAACAAAACAAAAAGAAAACACGGTGGAAGTGCGTCGTGTGTCTGGATCACTCTCTTCCTTCCTTCTACATTTCCTTTGTCGTCCTTCTCATGAAGTCACCAATAAACGAGTATAGGTTTTTGATTTTTAACTTAATGATAAAAACAATTGGCCTCCACAAGTATTTAGTTAAATACATCTACAGTACACTGTCGCACGTTGTGGCTTTTTTTTTTTTGGAGTCCATTTTAGCCGTT
>NC_045744.1:5265937-5316488 GCF_008692095.1 Etheostoma spectabile
CTTACAGCACTCTCTCTCTCTCTCCCTCCTTTCTTCCCTCTCTCTCTCTCTCTCTCTCTCTCTCGGGAAGCGTGTGCAGTCGTGCCAATCTTACATCTGTACAAGAGCGGACAGAACAGTAGTGCTCGACACCATCTAGTCAATTCAAAACAGTTGTTTTTTTCAGAGTTTTTTTGTTCTTCCTTTAAGTAGCATGTAAAATCTATTCAGAGAAAAGTGTGGTTAACAACCGATACTAGTTATGGTGAAATGTACAGAGGTTAGCCTAGAAGCTATTTCTCGTGACAGGGTTTGTTTTGTTTTAGGTTGCGTTTTTTTTTCCATGTGTCGGTTCATATTTTTTTCCTGGGATCTTGCTTCACCCTGAACATTCAGCATGGCACGGGGCAGAAGTACCCGCACGGCGGCGGTATGAATATTATCTTAATCTAAATTTTATTTAAATTAAATTTTGTTGACTTTTTTTTCATATTCAGTACGAGAAAAAGAGATAAGCCATGATGAAAAGTGGGGAAAGTGGGGGAGTGAGTGAAGTTGTGTGTGTGGGATGGGGGGGCTGGAGCTGTACAGGCCAGGAATATTTATATATATATATTTATAATTCAGAAACTCCTTCGTGGCTCCAACGCGGCGAGGAGAAGCCTGTTCGCTGTAATGGAATGACGGGTTTTTGGGGGTTGGGTGGGTGGGGGGGGGGTTGATATTGGCGTCTTCAGTGGCGTCGTCCTTCTATCCCCGCTGCTCCTCAGCTGCAGACACACAGAAAGAAAGGACGCTGTGAGTGCAACACACCCACCCCCCCCCCACACCCACCCACACACACACACACACACACAAAACTGGATCCCAACCGGATTACATTTGAAACTCATACTACTAATATTTGATATAAACGACCATGTGATGACGGAGGTGTTGGTTTAATCAGTGTAGAATTACTAAATATTTGATTATTGCATTTTTCAAAACTTCATTTAACCCTCGTGTTGTCTTACCCGTAGACCAGGGGTCTCAAACCCAATTTCACTAAGGGCCACACTGGGAAATGATAATCACATCAAGACATACAGTACATCCGCGTGTAGACATACAGATGACACGCCACTCGGCGTGTATGTTTACAAGTCATGATGTCATGTTGCTTAAATGGCACGTGGTCTGGTTAGCGCCCTGAACAGAAGGAGAGGACTTGTCCTTACTTCTTGTCTGGCTTGGCGGTGCTGCCGCCGCTGCTGCTGCCTCCCCTGATGGACACCGTCTGGCTGTTCTGGTAGAAGCCTCCCCCGCTGCGGTTGATGTTGGGGTGGGTGGGGGATGCCACCGGCTGCTGCCCGGGCCGGATTGGCTTGGCTGCGGAGGGGAGGAAGAGGACATTAAGGATCGTCCGTTTCTGATATACAGAGGATGTGGGAGATTTGGATTCAGGCAAAACACTAACTAAAATGGAAAGATCTACTGGTATAAGAGGACATTTTCTCCAGGTACAGAGAGGTGTCTCAAAGTCTTCTTCCCTGCATAAAAGTAGCAGCAGATGAGACTTTCATCCATCCCTACTAACCGATCTGGGCCGAGTGTCCCCTCCGGGCCATGTTCTTGGCCCTGACGGCCTCCTTGATGCGGTCCACCTCCTGCTGGTAGCGCTTGCGGTCGCGGGCGGCGTTCTCCTTGGCCTCCTTCAGAGCAGACTCCAGGGCCTTGACCCGCTCAGCCGTAGCGCGAAGGCGCTTCTCCAGTTTAGGAAGCTCACAGCGCAGGTCTGCATTATCACGTACCAGCTGTGGGACAAGTTGCATCGGGTTAAATTGTTTCTTTAAGTCCCTTTTTAGCATCGGTCTACCAGATAACGATAGTTAGGAGAAGGTGGTGGAGTAGGCCTGGAACAATTATTAAAACATGTTACATAATCGGAGTTTATTTGTTTTTACTGCAATGACTTGCTAAGATTAGCTGAGGTCTTAAAGCGTATGACTGTAATTGTGGATTTTGTTCAGATATGCCTAAGTGTAATTATATAAGTGATTATTGGTCAGACTATATTTTTGTATTATTTCAATGGTTAGTTGTTGGCACTGGACTCTGTACACGTTGATAGCAAGAAAAATGACAAGGGGAGGGATACAGTTAGAAATTATGTTTTTATGATAATAAAGAGGCGTGGCTGTGTACCTGTGTTATTACATAACCTGGATGACATAACAGTGACATAACCAAAAGGTGTACCCTGGAACTTGCTCAAAACTGTATTTGTTTTAAAAATTATTTCTGAGATAATTCAATGCACAGAACTTGTTTTAATTGTTACGGCTCTATGGTAGAGCAAACTGAAATACAAGGCAGAGGATAAGAGGATGGAGAGCGAGAAGAAAACGGGACAACCAGTCAGAGAAGGGCAACGCGGGACCTTCAACGGACAGCAGTGATCTTTCATCGGGTTGCCGGGGGGTTGTTGTGTTTTAGATCCTACCTGTTTGTGAACCTTGGTGAGTTGCTCAAGATTGTTCTCAAGAAAGGAGATTTTCTGTTTCTGTGCTGCGCTGCCGCCCGTGTCGTCCGAGTCCATCTCCGCGCTCTGCACAAGGAGTAATACACAGGCATTAACACTTAAATAACATGCACGGGGATGAACAAATTCCCCCTTTTTTCTTGTCAACCAGGCAATGAACAACCATAGTCACCTTTTTCACTCTGGTAGCCAAATCCTGGACAAAGAGCTTCCTCAAATTATGCAGCGTCTGCAGCTCCTTGGCCTTGAATGGAAAAAGACAAGCAATCGATTTCAACAAATTTAGGATTGAGATGACGGGAACGGACTAGAACCAGTGAATACGGACGGGAACACAGCAGACAATCAATAGAGATCAAACAGACTCACTAACGCTGAATATATGTTTCTGCTTGTATGAAACCTCAATATTGAAGCTGATGTAAAGACTGTTAAAAGACTGTAAAGACTAATGGATATTTCTTTCTTTGGACATTCACAGCAATGTGTAAGCATGGTCTGCAGACAGGAAGTCAATCCTTTCTACTTCCTAAGGAATGTAACCCTTCCTATCTGATAGGATGAATAGCTACAATGAGAGCGTTTAGATGAACTCACCACAGTCTCCTCCAGACCCTTCAGGTCCTGTCTGGCCTGCTCCCGTCTGTCCTGCATCACCCTGAACAACGACAACAACGGTTACCATCGGAAGAAATGTACGTGCCACAATGCTGGGGATGGCCGCACATTCATTGAGTCAGGCTATTAACATCAGAACTGCAATAGCCCATACATATTATATATTGTTATTTCTGATATTCATGCCAATAAAGCCATTTGAACTGAATTGAGGGAGAGAGACAGAGAGAGTGTTTTTGTGACGTATGTGAGAGAGAGAGAGAGAGAGAGAGAGAGAGAGAGAGAGAGAGTGACGTATTTTAGAGAGAGAGTATGTATGACGTATGTGAGAGAAAGAGAGGAGAGAGAGAGTATGTGTGACATATGTGAGAGAGAGAGAGGATTTGAATTGAGAGGGTGTTTGTGTGACGTACTTGAGAGAGAGGGTGGGTGTTTGTGTGACGTACTTGAGAGAGAGGGTGGGTGTATGTGTGACGTACTGTACGTAAAAGAGAGAGAGAGAGTGGGTGGGTGTATGTGTGACGTACTGTACGTAAAAGAGAGAGAGAGTGGGTGGGTGTATGTGTGACGTACTGTACGTAAAAGAGAGAGAGAAAGAGAGAGAGAGAGAGAGTGTATGTGTGACATACTGTACGTAAGAGAGCGAGAGAGAGTGGGTGGGTATATGTGTGACGTACTGTACGTAAAAGAGAGAGAGAGTGGGTGGGTGTATTTGTGACGTACGTGAGAGAGAGTGTATGCCTGACATATGTAGGAGGGAGAGAGAGCCAGAGAGAGAGAAAGAGTGTGTTTGTGTGTGACGTAAATGTGAGAGAGAAAGCGTGTCTGTGTGTGTGTGTGTGTGTGTGTGTGTGTGTGTGTGTGTGTGTGTGTGACGTACGTGAGTTCATGCAGCTTGCGGCTCTTCTCCTGATCGGTGGATTTGAGTTTCTCGTGCTCCACGCGGAGCCTCTCCTGCTCCAGCATGATCTTTTGGTTCAGACTGTAAGAGACAACATGGCGTCACGTGTATATCAACCTACTGGCTGAAACTGCACAACCATGGCAACAGCAACCATTCTTTAGCTCTAATGACAAAATGTTACAACTACCTTTACGCAGCTGCTGCGGTTTGCTCCTTCAAATATCAAAATAGCATACCTAAAACATTGTCTTCCTTATCTATTCTAACGTAATTTGGTCCCTTTCATTTCTAACAGAGCTATGACTGAGGAAGCAGAAGTGCAAGTCTTACTCCTGCAGCTCAGTGATGAGTTTCTCCTTGTTGTCCAGCTCATCTCTCAGGTTGCTGATCTGCTTCTGGTGAGCTTCACGGTGGGAGTGGATCTGCTTCTCCACCGCTTCCTGAAAACACACACACACACACACACACACACACACACAAATACACACTGTTAAGTTGATGAACTAACAATACCAAGATTTAGCAGGCTCTTTACAAGCGGTTGTGTTAGGCTAGATCTGCACTGAGCTCTTATTTTTAGGACTTAAAGGTGCTCTAAGCGATGTTGGGTGATGCCACTTCTTGTTGACGGTCAAAGTATTGTCAAACAAAACTGAGGCTAGCTCGCCCCTCCCTCCTCCTCCTGTCCCCCCTCCCTTCCGCCTAAAAGCGAGTCACATCCCATAGAGCACCTTTAAGTATTCAGATAGTTGTTGATGGCGACACTAGCCAGAAATGGCCTGTAGGGTCCATTGATCAGTGGGGCTGAGGAACGTACCTTGACTTCATTGGCAGTCTGGATCTCACTCTCTTTCTCCATAGCATGGACTTTCTCTGTAAAACACACAGGGATCATTATAATGAGATGGCAGTAGAGAGATAAACTCAGTGATGTTAGTCCTCACTGAACCCCTTGGAATGCAAAAATTAGTTCTTAGACATAATTCTTGTCACATAATTTGATTAAAAAAAAGAAAAATGTGGCTGAAAGCAACCAATTTATTTAATTTTCTGCTGATTTAATTCTCTAATAGACTCAGCCTGCTAAGCCTTTTGCCATGCCACTTGTGTACACTTTTTTAGTACTTGCTCTGAACTTAAAAACAAAAGAATAGAAATCTGTTAGACCCCGTACTTCCGTTTTAGAAATCAACAACTGGGACTGCTCACATTACGCTCATCTGCAGGTTCATCAATGCATTGCAGAGGTTGTACCAGAATAGGTTGATGTGGTTTAATTTTTGAAAAAAACACCATATTTTGTTGTACTACACATTGCTGTAGCTCTTCTTTTCACCCAGTGTTTTGAGCTCTTTGTTTTACCTACAGAGTGAGACATCTCACTTCTATTTCATCCTTGTTGGGAGTTGCACAGTAGCCAGGTAAGGACAACCAGCCAGTCAGAAGCAGAGTATGAGGGCGGGCCACGCTAGCACATAGGCGAGCATTATAACGTGTGTTATAAAGTGACCCGCGTTTGTCCTGGAAGTAAAGGCTGGACTACAATAGAGCTGTTTGGAGCAGTTGGTGCACAGTGTTTTCTGTTGGAGATGGTATGTCCCCAACACAATAAAGTTAAGGGGAAAAGCCGAAAATCATAATATGTGGGCTGGAAGTGAGTGCTGGTGTCCCTCCCTGTTGACTGGTGACGTACCCTGAGCGCTGAGCTTGACCAGCTCCTCGTTGAGAGAGTCCACGTTCTCCTCCAGCTGCCTCTTCTTCTGCTCCACGTTCTGCAGGTACTCCGTCAGGGACTTGATTTTAGCCTCGTGCTGGAGACAGAAGAAATAACACAGATGTGCATTTATGGAATCGTTATCAGAATTAAGAAATTATTCTTTCTTCACATACACACAGAGATCAGTCAGTTCACAAGTAGGGCCGCACAATTACACGCAATTTTATTGAAAATACACTATGGATTAGGGGGTAGCAGTATTTGTCAAAAGAAAAATATGTGTCAAACCATTCTAAATGAAGAATTGTGTTGCTGCAGAGACGTCCCCGGCCTACAAATCCTATCCTACTAAAGAAAACATCTTTGTTTGGTTTAGGTAAAAATTTACACCATAATCATTTCAAGAGAGATAATAATGATACAAAAAACTATCATTCCCTCCAATGTCGTGAATCATATCTCAATATCAGTCAAAAATGATCGCATGTTACATGTTTTCTCAACTAGTGCGGCCCCATTCACCACACCTCTGTACCTGTGAGATGCGCAGCTGGCAGGCAGACAGCTCCTTCTCGTTCTCGTCCATCTTCTTGTTGCTCTCCGACTGGCTGCCCTCCAGCTGCTTGCAGCGTTTCACCATGGTCTTCACCTCGGACTTCATCTTGCTGATGTAGAGGCGGGCCACGGTGAACTCCTCGTCTATCAGCCCACTGCCCTCGTGTTGCTGGAGGGGCAGAAGGGGAACGGTGAAGAGGCCCGACCACAAAGAAAGTAAATAAGTAGGTTTGTCTCCCTTTTACAACCACAGAATGGAACACGGGTACATGTTTAGGCCATATTAAACCAACTGACTTCTTAAGTGCTATTGGTGGAAAACAAAATAGAAAATATGTATCGTGACAGGAACTTTTAAACAAAAATCAACACAAAGATAATCGATTATTAACTTATCAGAATCAAGCGTGGAATAGTTCTAGAGAGAATCGCCCTAGTGAGCGAGCACGAGGCATCCCAGTACCTTGATGTCGTTGCTGCCTACGGCGATGCCAATCTCGGCCAGGTCTTTGAGCAGTGAGGACATCATCTCGGTCACCCTCTTCTTCTGGTGGTTGGACATCTCCTTCAGCTTCTGGAGCTCAGAGTCCAGAGACGACAGGATGGACTGCAGGGTGGGGGGGGGGGGGGGGGGGGGGGGGGTGTGGGGGGGGGGGGGGGGGGGGGGGGGTGGGGGGGGGGGGGGGGGGGGGGGGGGGGGGGGGGGGGGGGGGAGGAGAAACCTAATGTTTAAGTTGGTGCTCATGTTACAGTTTATGTTGTACCAGTTATTAGTTCATTTCCTTTTATTTATAGGTTATCTGCTTTGGGCAAAATAAGCAAGGTCTTCTCATGCCAATAAAATTAAAAAATTAAAAAAATTGAGAGAGACAAAGAGGGAGAGAAACAGAGAAGGGGGACAGAAAGAGAGAGGGACAGAGAGAGAGGGACAGAGAGAGAGAGACAGAGAGAGAGACAGACAGAAACAGAGGGACAGAGAGAGACAGAGAAACAAACGGAGAGACAGAAAGAGACAAACAGAGAGAGAGAGCCAGAGAAACACAGAGAGAGAAACAGAGAGGGACAGAGAGACATAGCATTTATCTGTCTCAGTATGTTCTATTGTTTTCAATGGAAAAAAGGGGAAAAAACAGAAATAAAAATAAATATTAAATTTAATTTCCACTATTTAAATTGATTGACAAGGGTGCAGGTTTATCTACTCCCAAAGATTCTTCCTGTAAGTTCCGCTAGTTTGACATTAATGTGAATAGTTTTTGCTCCTGGACAAATCTAACATTGTATGTCATGAGACTGATGGAATATAGTCAACCCCAATGTCCTTTTGTATAGTGAAATACAGGGGCTGTAGCAGTAAGAACTGTGTGAATCCAAGTCTGCATGCGTGTCTGTAGTTATTTTTATCACTGCAGGTTGTAAAAGTCAAAATATCGTGTTGCGCAATTGTGTCGCATATTAACATAGCTGAAAATGAAGGACAGATTGAAGGCACATGACTGAATTTAAAGCGTCAAAGTGGCTGTGGGTCTGTGCCCGGCTCACCGATTTCTGGCAGAGCTCCTCGCTGATGGCCTCGAACTCCTTGGTCTTATCCTCCACCTCCTGGCTCTTCTGGTCGTAGTTGACGGCCAGCTCCTCCAGAGCCTGCAGCACCTCCTTCACCTCGTCCTTGGAGGCCTCGTTCTCCGCCTGCAGGCGGTTCAGCTCCGCCTGCAGGTTCTCGTGGTCGCGGCGCGACGACGCTAGAAGCTGCGAGCGCAGGAGAGAAGTGCAATTGAGTGACGTGTTTTTATGTGAATGAGGGCTGCAGGAATTAGTCAATGTCTGTCACAACATGGATGAATAAGCAATTAGCCTTTTGATCCATTAAAGCTATAGTGCGTAGATTCTGTCGCCCCAATGAGGAATTTGAAGTAAAGATAATTAAACACAAAAGCTTTTCTTCTGTCTAACTTTCTTTGCACTTTAAAATTGTTCGCTTGCAGCAATTTTTTTAAATCAGTGAAAAAAAGGACTTTAGTACAGTCAGGAATTGTAGTAGTAGTACTACTACTACACACATTAATTAATGTTACGACATATAAAGAATGCAAAATTCACTTTTCATACTAGCAACACATGAAATCTGCTACTTAAAAACCAGCGAGAAAAACTAACTGCCAGACCAAATATCAAAGCAAAAAAAAGCTTTTCCGCCTTTAATTTTTGACAGGACAGTTAGGTGAGAAAGGGGAGAGAGGGGGGGGGAGACATGCAGGAAATCGTCACAAGTCGGATTCAAACCCTGGACCTCTGCGTCGAGGCATGACCCTCTCAGTGCATGTGCACCTGCTCTGCCACTGAGCCAACCTGGCCACTATCAAAGCAAATCTTATTGTAGCTGAAGATTGTAGCCCTACTCGAGGGACTGGAGTAAGTCAAACATAAATACAACTTGACAGCTGTGACAGCGTCTTGTGCTAGCCCTCACACCTCTGAAACTACAAAGATCAAGAGCTCCCTCTGCATGTTCTCCTTCCCTACGCCTGCTGGAGCTCCAGTACCCACCTCATCCTGGTCCAGCATCTGCTGCTTCAGCTTCTCAGCCAGCTGACTCTGCTGGTTGATTTCCTCGTCCTGTTAGGAGCAGAGGGACAAAGGGACATTAGACTTTCACGTATCCCTGGAGACGCTTGGCAAAGGGTGACAGATTACTCATAAATGAAAAAGCTTTGGATAAAATAAAGGAACATTGCTTTCATTTACTTGTAGGGACTGCTGAAGCCCGGCTAAGCAAAGATATAGATTATTGTATAATGAGAAATGTGTTTTGTGTGAATGAATTCATATTTTAGTTTGAATAATGACCAGGTCTCATTTTCAGTAAACAAGTGTCCTGCATGAAAATGTTTTTTGTTTTTTAACACTGAAATTAAAATGTGATAGTGACTAGAAGAAAATTAAAAGTTGGATTTCACAAAGACATCCACCCACTACAGAATGCCTTTTTTCAGGCTGTATTTTGTCAGACCAGCCAGCGGGACAGCCAACAGGAGGGGACGTCTATAGATTAACATTTATTTCTATTGAATTTAAAGACATCCGGGGAAAATACGATCCAAACAGGAACATGTTGGGATCACAGTCGTCTTTCTTCTCTCTAATCTCATTTTTAACACACACTGGATGGAAACCATGAGGCTTGAATGAGAGGAATGTCTCTTTAGTTAAAAAAGGGATGTCCTTCTTCATTTTTTAATTTCCCTCCAGATAACCGACAGCAGTTTTAAAGTTTCATTTACATATTCATTATCACATTTCATGTGCAAGTAGTGTGTAAAACCGGTGTACAAATTGTGCTGAGTCTACAAACCCACATTCATAGCCCAGTTCCAAACCTCCTGGTCTCCCACTCACCTTATCGTCCAGCTGTTTGTAAAGCTTGGCCAGCTCCACCTCACACTTGTCCTTTTCCACGTCGGTGAGGCGAACCGTGGGCACGTTGGGCGTGGAGGCCTGCTTCTCGTTGATTATGTTGTCCAGGGCCTGCACCTCGGCGTTGGCCTTCTCCTTGTCAAACTGCTCCTCCACTGGCACACTTTCCCCTGGGGTGGGAGCACACACACACATTTTACTTTTTCTATAACATATGAAGTTAGTGTGTGTAAAGACCTTTATTTTTTTCTATAACATACTGTATGAAGTTTGTGTGTGTAAAGACCTTTATTTTTTCTATAACATATGAAGCTAGTGTGTGTAAAGAGCTTGATTTTTTTCTATAACATTAAGTTTTTGTGTAGGCCGGTCACAATAACAAATTTTGCTGGACAATAAATTGTCCCAGAAATTATTATTATTTCTAGAGAATATTTAACACTGGAAATGGAAGAGATTTAAATATGTATGTATGTATATCTGCCACATGGCGAGTAAATGTTGGTACCAAAAGAGTTCTGTTTTCAGCCTTAATTTTGGCAAAGGTCAGAGCTTCGTGGGGGCAGACACACACACACACACACACAGAGACAGAGAGACAGAGAGAGAGAGAGAGAGAGAGAGAGAGAAAGAGAGTGAGAGTGAGAGCCACACACACCATCCCTTCTGTTTACTGATAGCTATCGTTTACCTCAGGCTAATTCATTAACTAGTAAGTGGCGTTCCTTGGAAGCCAGCCTTCCAAAAGAAAGCACATTGAAATGAATTAACCGTTCATTAACCGGTGACCGACAAGCAGGTAACGGAGTCTCAATTCACCGTCCGGGAGCCTCTGACACACTGACAGCAGACAGCTGTAGGCCTATACCGGTTAATGTTCTGTACATTGTTGAACACATGCAGCCCCTTTCCTGAGAGCGCTGCGAGACTGACAAGTCCACAGCAGCCTGTGGCATTCTTTTTTTTTTTTCATGGCGCCTTGCATTTCCTCTGTCTCTCTCTCTCTCTCTCTCTGCCATGAGTCCCGCCTCCCCACACAAAGACATGTGCGACTGACAAGAGGGCTCACTCCTCGTAACGCTAAGGAATCGAGAGTGGTCATCCAGTGTCTTTGGTAGAGAGAGAAAGAGAAGGAAAACAAACAAGCCGGCGGCCCGAAAAATTATCAAGCTCACTTCTTTTTTTTTTCTTTTTTTTTTTTTAAATTGTGCGATTAATTGACTTATTGACTATCGCGACAGGCCTATGACTTTATTTGTTGTATCAAATATTAAGTGTGTGTGCGCGTGTAAAGAGCTTTATTTTATCCATCAAATATTACATGCGTGTAAAGAGCTTTATTTGTTGCATCAAAAATTAATTGTGTGTGTGTACATTTGTAATCTGTACTATCCAATTAACACATAAGTTGAAAGTAAGTTGTCCATGATGCACTGTTGACCAAACCAGCCATTTAAAACTACATGCAGTGGGCCGACTGTCCACAAAGACAAAAGTGTCTTCACTCCTAGGTGGCACTGCATTGCAACCTGCACTGAAACCATTGAGTCAAAAAATCTGGATCAAACGTGAAAAGTTGTCCGGCATGGTTTCTTTTTACTGAGGAATCTGTGGATGGACAAAGAAGAAACAATGGAATAAGAGGGTCCAGATCCTCACCGTTCCTCCAGCGGTTCAGCTCGTTCTCCAACCAGGTGACCGTGCTCCTCAGGGTCTTGTTCTTCTCCTTCTCCCTCTCATACTTCTGCTTCCACTGCTCTGCCGTCAGCTCCACGTTCACAGTGACAGTGTTCTTGATGGTCTTTGCTCTGGGTGTGGGAAAACAAAACAGGTTTAATTCAACTTAAAATCAAAATAATAATTTTTTTTTATGCACTATTATTCCTTTGAAAAACCAAGCTTGAACTATCAATCCATCTGGAACAAATATAATAATGATTATGAATACATGTATGGTTTTCCGTAACTTTCCTACACCTTTACATGGACTTCTTAAAGGAACACGGCAGCGCTTATCACGATCTCCCCTAGCCGCATTTAGCGCATTTTTTTGTCTCAGTGCATGCATTGTTTTAGTCCGGTGCAACACCGGCAGCGCTGCCGCTAGTTAGCTTAGCGTGGTGAATGGAATCCTATGTTGCCGGTTAGCATGTTGTGAGTAAAAGTGAGCCTACAAAAAAAACAAAAACCTAATTACTTCTTGTGGACTGCGTAGTCACGAGTACAAATAGCTATGCAAATTAACCCTCTGAGACAGAGACTATTGTACACAGAGGTGTCTTTGGCTCTTTTTCCTGGACATTTTGTATCCAGTCTGGAACCAACCTTTGTCCGAACATGAGGGTGGATTTGGTTTCGGCCTCATTATAGGAGGAAGGCGAGCAGCAGATGACGATGGTGGTTCGACAGTTACCACCCAGTGAGTCCTGCAGGATACGCGTCATCTTGCTGTCTCGGTAGGGGATGTAGCCCTGGTATACACAGAAACATATACAGGAATAGGTCATGAGCAGAACACAAACTTACTGTGGTGGTGCCTACAAAATCAGAGAAAACCTGTGTTATATATTAAAAAAAAAACGTTGAATCACTACAACGTGCCTTTTGACCGAGATGCATTTATATCTAAATCGCAGACCACCTTTATTAGAGCTTATTTGACAGTAATACTAGGGGTGTAACAATATACATCCATTTAAAACTATATATATGGGGTGGCATGTGCACGATCACGGAAGGCTTGTAACGTGGATGCGCCCACAGTGTTGGTGTCATTACTTAGAATTCCTCATGGGGGCGTCAGAACCTACACACTATAGCTTGAATGAAAATGTCTGGAAGAGATTATAAATTGAAATGATTTTGGTTGCTTTTCATGAACATATACTGTATAAATGTAATGGATTGTGTTAAACGGGCTTATGTACCTTCTCGATTAGCTGTCTTGTCACAATAAAGGCCTAAAATATATCCATATAAAATCCTTTTGTGATAAAATGTGGGATTTATACCCCTGAATAGCCAACATGACAAACCCCAGAATTAGACAGAGAAAGAAATTACAAAAGAAGAGTATGATAATATTGTCTGTTAGGATGCCTGCGGTGCTGAAACTGAAGAAGAGGCGTGTGATTTGACCAGCACAGAGACAACAGGATGCCATGGCTTCAGTTACAGTTCTCATGACTTAAGTAAAACTAGATGGCAGTTAAATGTAACTTGATACATTATTAGGATGGACAGCTAAGCTGCAGCAGTCTGCTATAATTCTTCAAGTGCTCATATTAGGCTTTTTCCCTTTCCTTTATTGTGTTATATATCATTTTGTGCATGTAATCAGTTTATTAAGTGAAAAAGCCCAAAGTCCACCACAAAGTGAGTTACCATCTCCAACAGAAAACACTGTTGACAAACTGCTCCAGTGTTTCCCATAAATTAATATATTTGTGGCGGCCCGCCACACAATCAATGTTGACCGCCACATACTGCCGTGTATTCTCTCTCTCTCTCTCACACACGCACCATCCGTTTATTTTTTTAAATATTAATTTATCAGAATCCTTTATTTGTCATTATAAATAATTCTGATGGATGAATATTTAATAATACCGGCCCGCCGATGTATCGGTCGGGCTCTATTTGTATTCATAACACTATCATGATTAGTGTGACTGTACAAATGAGCTACAACAGTAATAGCAGTTACCTTATGTATTTCACTCCTACATTGTTCAACTGAGGAGCAACACGTGCTCCTTGGGAAAAAGATACGGTTGTGGGATTTTGAATCGTTACCTGCAGAATCTTTAATCAAATTATTTGCAGTACAAGAAGTCTGCACCTCTTTCCGCACGTATACCCCCCCCCCCCACCCCTCCCACAAATCTAATTCTGTGGGAAAACACTGCAGCTACAAACAGCTCTATTGTAATCCAGAAATTTACCTCGGTAACGAACATGCATCACTTTGTAACGCACAGTCTAATGTTCGCCTAGCTGCTAGAAGGCATGCCCTCATACTCTGCTTCTGACTGGCAAGTAGGCCTTATCTAGCTACTATCAGGGCATGTCCTCATACTCTGCTTCTGACTGGCTACTAGTCCTTACCTAGCTACTGTCAGGGCACGCCCCCATACTCTGCTTCTGACTGGCAAGTAGGCCTTACCTAGCAACTGTCTGGGCACGTCCTCATACTCTGCTTCTGACTGGCTAGTAGTCTTTACCTAGCTGATAGCAGGGCGTGTCCTCATACTCTGCTTCTGACTGGCTAGTAGTCCTTACCTAGCTACTGTCAGGGCACGCCCTCATACTCTGCTTCTGACTGGCTAGTAGTCCTTACCTAGCAACTGTCAGGGCATGTCCTCATATTCTGCTTCTGACTGGCTAGCAGTCCTTACCTAACTTCTGTCAGGGCACGCCCTCATACGCTGCTTCTGAAAAGAGGAGCTGCTGCATTGTGCCGTACAACAAAAATATGTGTTTTCTGAAAATAAACCATGTAAACCTATTCTGAAATAACCTCTAAATACAATTAAGAACCTGAAAATGTGAGCACTTTAAGACCGTGACATGCTCAGTCAGTAGTGAGACTTCTCTCTGCACAATAGCTTGTTTGTTTCAGACCATCACAGATTTCACAGAGGCTAACCGCTCCAGGTCGTTTACAGAGCCAAGGCGCCTAAGAACAAACCAACTGATTCTTGAAGTGAAAAAGTGTGCGATCACTGTGAAACCGCAAAAGCAAAACATTGCTTGGAGGAAAGCCGTTATCTACTCAAGTTACTTCTGCGACACAAAGGGCCAGTAGATGGTGGAAAATGGCATTTTCACAGTAAGAGAAGTGAAAAAGATGCAGGTGTCCAGATGCACACCTAACTTTTGGGATGTGCAGCTAGCAAACAGTGCATTCACCTTCTAGCGTCTGCTAAATCAACAGTTATGTGTAAAGAAAACCTCGGGGGGAAAAAAATCATCACCTAAGGTTATAACAAATCAAACATTTGTTGTGTTGAAATAGAAAAGAAAAAGATATTTGGGCTCATTATGTGCTGAAGTAACAAAGCTTAACTGACAAGAACAGTGCCACAGTAACCTCAGTTAGGAAGCGTATTGGATCATTGACTTTTACAAACAGTGCAAATTAAAAGACCAAAACCCACAGAACACCACAGCATATTCAACAAATTGATCTCCTTCATGAGCCCCTATTATGCTTCTTGGGATTTTTTCTCATCTTTGTATACGTAACAGATGTACAGAAAAAAACATTTCACAGCACTTTTTATCTAACTGAAATGCCTTGCCCACATTCCTGTTTAAAATTCCTCAATTATTAATTGAGAATGACAAATCATAACAGTGTGGGCCAGCTGACCAATCAGAGCAGATGGGGCTTTTCAGGAAGGCGGGCCAAAACAGACCGTTTCAGATGGAGGCAATGCAGCAATGGGCAGTATGAAAAACATCAGTGTTTCCCACACATAGACTAATTTGTGGCGGTGCACCACACAATCAACACCGGCCGCCACACATTGCATTTAGTTAATATTTTTTTAACGCCATTTAAAAACACACACACACACGCGCGCAATTCCTTTCCCCGCCCTCCTCCGTCTCTCTGTCACACGCGCTAGAATTACGACTTTTTAGACAGTCTTGGCGACTTTTTTTTTACAAAAGCAACAAGCAACAAATCTGGCAACTCCCTTTAGAAAAGACTTTCAGAAGACTTTCTGTAAACAAAAATAACAAAAAGTCCAAAGTATTGTCCAACAACGTGCGTGGGAGAGTAGAAAGGGGAGAAGTGACAGGGTGGGGGGGCTAGTGTAGGTAGGAGAGACAGCGGGCCGCGACGGGAGGAAGACGCCGCTAATTCTTTATTGAGCTTTTTCCCTCCTTTTGTAGAATTTCTTTTTTTAACTTGACATATAGGCTACCTAAGTAATAATTGTAAGGTAAAATACATTTCTGAGTTGAATTTGTTATTATTTAAGATTAGGATTTCTTTCTATCTACCTTGCTGACACAACCACTTAGCATGTAAACATTTTCTATGAGAGGAGTAAGTACTAAGGAGTATAATAGGGACTCCTTAATTGCACAAACAGATTGAATTGGTTACTGACCGATCCTTCAGCCAGAGCCGAGATGACGTTTCCCAGAGACGACAGAGACTTGTTGATGTTCTTGGCTTCATCCAGCACAGCTCCCTCTGCTCCCGTTTTACTGACCTGAAAAATCACAGACAATAACCTGAACCAGGTCTTGGGCGGCACAATGCTTAAGACAAATAAGTGACTCCAACCCAAGTAGGCAATGCAGGAAAAATGTAGACTATAGTTCTTTATGTAAAAAATAATGAATAAGTCAAAGGAATCTACCTCTAAAGGCTCTGACACACTAACCCGATAATCGGCCGGTGGACAGTCTGGCCAGGTCGTGACTCAAGTCTGTTTGGTGTGTTCCGTGCCGCCGTCCGTCGGCCTTCATTTTAGCCAACCTGACATGCCGGCAGTTGGACGCAAATGATGAACCTGATTGGTGGAGAGCTAACCCGGAAACGAGGAGCGGGATGAGCGTGACTAGAGGCTCTCAAAATCTGACGTAAATCATTTAAACTGACCTCTGTGGATCTGAAATGAAGACAGAATCAGCAGCTGCACGGCCTATTTCTCCTGATAATGTTCTTCGGTGAACTATTTTAGTAAAATATGGGATTGTATTCTGAACGAGCCGCCATGACAGTCTGGCTTTGAATTTCCCGAGAAACCAGACCCACGGGACACGCTCGTCCAATCAGCTGCCGTCGGCAGTCGGCATCGCTTCGGTGTGTTCCGAGGAGCTTTTTTTTGGCCAACTCGGGGAGGCGGTCAGTCCGAATGCCTTTTCTGCCAACGGTCAGCCGCTGGTTTAGTGTGTCAGGGCCCTAATGTGTACGACAGATGGTTCTCGGTACCTTTTCACTGCCAGCCAGATCCACCAGGTAAAGTTTGCCGCTGAGCTTCTGCTCGGTCTGAGTGTTCTCCTGTTTGACGTTTATCAGGAAGATACTGTGACTCCTGGAGCTGTGCTCGTTCATGTCTTAAAAAAACAAAAACAAGGGGGGGGGGGGGGGGGGGGGGGGATGATAGTGTGGCAAACACATTAGTCTCAAAGATGCAAAAATTGCAGCCAATGGATTTGTGAAACGGACTACAGGATGGTCTCTTACTTGTAACTGCTACATGTCTGTTTGATTTGCCTTCATCAATTGTATCCATGACCTCATCGGGGCTGCAGACAAATCTCTCAGTGCAGCCCTTTGAAGAAAATCACAGTGTGCGGTTAGATTGTTGGCCTGCCCAAACAGGTTTTTACTGAATGCTTCTTGCAGGAAGTTGGGTCTCACCTTGACATACGGTACTCTGTTTTTGTCTTCATGCACTGACAAATTGGTCTTTGACACTGGAGATGAGAGAGTAAAAAAGGTGTCAGGGGAAACTGACCTTGCACTACAAACACATGGCATACTGTGGGTGCACCACTGCCCTAAACATAAAAAAATGTAAACATAAATATATATAACATAAATAATAAACATGAAGCTAAATCCTGTGTGTGCCTTTGCCTCCAATCCCACTGCTAGTGGTCATTACATCTCAAATGCTCTTGGACATGAATGGCTCTCATCAGCAAATAACTTCTGGAATGTTCCCCCTGTGTATGAGCTGGAAAACCTCCACTCAGACAGTTTATATACCTTGAAACAGATGAGCCACAACTGTTGGCCAATTAGAACAGGTATTGTGGCACTGTTTTCAAATCTATTTAATAAATGTCCTCATCATTTACCTAAAATGAATCGTAAACAAATACAGTTATCACCAAGTCATAGTGTTTTTGAAATCCCCGTCAAAAGCACTGGCTAATATATGAACATAACATAACATGACATGACAGATACAACAGAAAAAAACATTTTCTAGTTTCTGCAGCTCATTTTGACCCCATTCAAGGCGAGGATCAATGGCACACACTTCGTCGAGTGGTCTGATTTGTAGACTGTTTTATGGGTTGTATTTGTAGAACATACATTTAAAATTAACAACAAAGTCAATGTGTTTACGGCAACCGTCGTCCTCCATCATGTTTGCAACACTGAGGTGTTTTTTAGCAGCTGGTTCTGTCACGTCTGTTAGGGCCGTCCAATGAACCCAAAAGTAAATTACGATTTCAGCTACAATGATCACAAAAACACAATAATCGAGAAAAACGATTATTGTTGCACATTACGTTATGCAGGTAAACTCTTTGTCTTGTTTTCTAGATCGGAATGCAAACAAATGTTCAAATGGGAAATTTCACAGTTGTTTTCACTGTTGATTGTTTGTGACTTTTTCACCATTTTCTTAAGTTCGATTATTGCAACATCTTTCCGAAGTAGTAGTCGTGTTAAATAATACCGATTTCCATATCGACCAAAATAATGGTGATTAGGATTTTTCCCACAATGGAGCAGCCCTAACGTCTGTTACCACTGTCTGCTACGACTACGTACTGGATGAGAGGTAGTGTTCACTGCACCATTACAGCCACTTACCATCCAGAAGGTCCCGGATCTTGTCTAAGTAAATTTCAAAATATGAAACCTGTGAAAAGAGAAGAAGCCTCATTATTTGACAACCTAGCTGAGAGATCTGACCAGAGAATGGAGATAAACACAGAGGGCTGTTTTCTTTTTACTGCGGATGATAACACACACACACACACACACACACACACACACACACACACACACACACACACACACACACACACACACACACACACACACACACACACACACACACACACACACACACACACACACACACACACACACACACACACACACACACACACACACACACACACACACACACTATCTCTTAGATAGAACCAATGGTGTTAAATGCAAATATAACTGGATTTTCATTGATCAAAAAGGTAAAAAGTGCGGGCGCCCGGGTGGCTCAGTTGGTGGAGCGGGCACCCATGTAAGGAGGTTTGCTCCTCAATGCAGCGGGCACGGGTTTGACTCTGACCTGCGGCCCTTTGCTGCATGTCATCCCCCCCACCCCTCTATCCTCTTTCACTTCATCAGCTGTCCTGTCATTAACGGTCTAAAATGCCCAAAAAATAATCTTTAAAAAAAGGTAAAAAGTGTTATTACTCCACCCGCGGAACGGCATCTCAGGGGCTTAGCCTCTGCATTATGAATGAGGGGAAAAACCCAAGTGGCAAAGGAAAAAAAGGTGTAAAGAGTGTTTTGAGATTGGTTTCTCATAATATTTCCAGGATCAGTTTGATGTATTTCTTCACATTTGTTCAGACAGAAAGTCTGATAGTTTAGCGTCAACACGGGTACACTCTGAAGAGCAAACAATATCAATCTTTATTAAACTTAATCTAGTTAATGTCTGATTGCTTACATTTTTACGTTGCGTTATTTCTCTCATTCTCAGTGCAAAAATGTAACAGCATGTGTTGTAATGCCCGAGTGGAGAGTCACCATGATGCAGCAGCTCCAAGTGACATGTTACACAGCACTTTTATTGTCTCCAGAAAAATGCTTAGTAATAGCAAACTGCAAAACAGGAAGTACGTAGCTGAATGCTTGCACCCAGTTTGAAATCAGGTTTCTAAGAGATTATCTGGAGCTAGAATCTGAATTTGGGGGGTAAGAAAAGGCACTATACATTTGGAGGGTGGGGTCTCTCTATGCACTGCAGCAGCCTGCTTCTCAGCTGGTGGCTGGACAGGTCGGCAGCCCCTTTCAACCACTTACTTTGATATGAAACTCCAAGTTCTCATCCATGGAATAGATGTAGTTGAAGATATCTTGAACTATCCTGGGGATGATTCCCATAGCATCTGTGTCATGGAGATTCCCCTGCAAACAGAGAGCTCACACATGAAAGGATGTGAAGGGTTCCAATGCAATCAAAACAAGATGCACGTTATTTTAAGATGACACCAGTTAAAAATCATCCCTACCTCCATGGTGTGTGTTTTGCCGGATGATGTCTGCCCGTATGCAAAAATCGTTCCATTGTAGCCCTCCAGGACATCTACAAGAAACAACACAGGAGGGATTTTGCATTTAAGTCAATGTTTATCTTGTTTAGCAATTTAAACTAAAAAAAACAAACTAAAAATTAAAAAAAAAAAAATCCTCCATTAAACCATGTAGCATTTTCTACAGCACATATTTCACCTAATGTACAGTATACAAACATAGTATGGCTATGTTATACATATAATAACCAATGTGAAAGATACCATCCCCCCCTCCCCCTCAACATCTCAGTTTTTCCCTTTAGATCCAGATCTTCACAAGAAAAGTTGTCCATTGAAGTACTTGTCCAACAAAGGATTGCAGAAGGAGCATATACAATTTAGCCCCAAGTTTCAGAAAATAAGAGGGGAACAAAATAATAAGTATAGTAAAAATAAGATAAAGTAAATAAGTCAAGTAAAATACATAAAAATAAAAAATATAAAAAAGGGCAAGGGGGCAGGGTGCTGCCGCTTCACTCCGATTAAGTCAAGATTTATCAATCAAACTTTATTTCTATTGCAAATTGCTTACAAATCAATGTAATGTGTTTTTTTACACAAAAGGACTTACATTTTTAGGACCCACTCAACAACCAAAGCAAAACATACAACAAACAAAGTTATTCACAGACTTTGCAAAAACCAGGGGTTTTAGCATGTTTTTAAAAGTGTGGGAACTGCTCTCTTCAAAAGGCGGGGCTTGTGTCACTTTCATTTGTCGAGTACACGTCCCTAAATAATACGTCAGAATACTGCTTAAAACAAAATGAGAGAGCTCACCTTTGACAATCTTCTGGGCGCAGGCGTTGTACACTTGTTCCTGTGTTGTATTTGACTGAAACACTCTATCGAACATGTACGGTTTGCCCTGGAATGAAAGAGAAGACGGGTGAGTCAGTTAGCGGCTGTACGACCAACACTAAACCCATTATAGCGTAACCTCATTAAAAATAATGGTCTGTGACATGTTTTGTAAACAGTGCACTACTTTCTTTCACCAACTAATGACTCAACACACACAACGGAGATCCTCATTAGTTGGACAAAGGACACCGAGCATCTGACAGGTGTTTTCAGAGAGAAGTCAACCAGCAGACGAGACGTATTGCATTCTGCGCTGGAACACGCCCGCCGCGGGCCACCGTGGACTTGTGTCAGTCCTGCAAGCGGTTTCAGGAAAGAGGCTGCATGTGTCTGACAATGCACAGAACATCAACGCCGGTACAAGCCTACGGCTGTCCGCAGACAAAGAATGCGGAAAGTGAGTCAGACCTTCTCATTCGGGTGATATGAGACTCCATTTCCTGTGCTTTCTTTGGGAAGGCTGGCTGCCAGAAATCCCACCTTACCAGTTAGCGGTGTGCGCGCCAGCGTTAATGTGTTTGTGTGTCGGCCCGCCCCCACATTTGGTGTTGATTTTGGTGTCAGTGCCCAATGTAAGGCGAGTGCAGATTTGAGTCGCGCGTGCTCAGATGTAAACAGTTTACGGCATGACGCGTCATACCCGATGGGAGTCGAGTCAGACCGGCTCTCCGGCTCTGGTCGAGTGCAGATTTAATCTGTTTACGGCATAACTGTCATGCTGAAATTTGTGAAAGCCACGAAATAATAAACTTTTTTCATTACAAACAATAACAGAAGATGGAAATCATTTCAAAAACGTTTTAGCTTTCTGTGGTTGTTTGACTGCTAACGTTAGCTCAAAACGCCCTTTAACTGACAGCCTTTGTTGTGTTTGATGCTAACTTGTAGTCAACCAACTTCATTTATAGGTTAATTTTTACTGTATTGACATTACAGAAGTCTCTCGTTGGCATCGTATATGCTACTTGTCGCAAAGTGACGCATGCGCAACTCAAATCTGCACTCTTCTCACATCGGGCAGTGACTTCGGACCCAGCACAGTCCCGTGAAACAGCCATTTAATGGACTTTGTAAATGTAAGAGAACTTGATTGAAGAAGAATTTTCAACGTGCTCGCATCATCTCCACAATGGAGTTTAGTTCTGTTTGTTTTTAAACAGTATTTTGTTACAAAGAAAACAGAAGTGTTCTAGCTTTGGCTATTTATTTATTTTACTTAGGTATATATATATATATATATATATAATACTTTATATAGTTAATATTGTTCTTTGGTGTTCCGTTTATACAGGTTTTTCAAATGTTTAGTAAAAATATCTTCTTTTCTCTCTCAAAATCCCCCCCCAAAAAAGAATCAAGCTTTGTATTGAACAGTGGGTCAAAAACAGTGATAGGAAGCGAATTGTGGGTTTGGTGTATCGTTACATTCCTATATATATATATATACACACTCACCGGCCACTTTATTAGGTACCCCATGCTAGTAACGGGTTGGACCCCCTTTTGCCTTCAGAACTGCCTCAATTCTTCGTGGCATAGATTCAACAAGGTGCTGGAAGCATTCCTCAGGGAGTTTGGTCCATATTGACATGATGGCATCACACAGTTGCCGCAGATTTGTCGGCTGCACATCCATGATGCGAATCTCCCGTTCCACCACATCCCAAAGATGCTCTATTGGATTGAGATCTGGTGACTGTGGAGGCCATTTGAGTACAGCGAACCATTGTCATGTTCAAGAAACAGTCTGTGATGATTCCAGCTTTATGACATGGCGCATTATCCTGCTGAAAGTAGCCATCAGAAGTTGGGTACATTATGGTCATAAAGGGATGGACATGGTCAGCAACAATACTCAGGTAGGCTGTGGCGTTGCAACGAGCTCAATTGGTACCATGGGGCCCAAGAGTGCCAAGAAAATATTCCCCACACCATGACACCACCACCACCAGCCTGAACCGTTGATACAAGGCAGGATGGATCCATGCTTTCATGTTGTAGACGCCAAATTCTGACCCTACCATCCGACTGTCGCAGCAGAAATCGAGACTCATCAGACCAGGCAACGTTTTTCCAATCTTCATTGTCCAATTTCGATGAGCTTGTGCAAATTGTAGTCTCAGTTTCCTGTTCTTAGCTGAAAGGAGTGGCACCGATGTGGTCTTCTGCTGCTGTAGCCATCTGCCCAAAGTTCGACGTACTGGGCGTTCAGAGATGCTCTTCTGCCCACCTTGGTTGTAACGGGTGGTTATTTGAGTCACTGTTGCCCTTCATCAGCTCGAACCAGTCTGGCCATTTCTGACCTCTGGCATCAACAAGGCATTTCGCCCACAGAACTGCCGCTCACTGGATGTTTTTCTTTTTCGGACCATTCTCTGTAAACTAGAGATGGTTGTGCGTGAAAATCCATAGATTAGCAGTTTCTGAAATACTCAGACCAGCCCTTCTGGCACCAACAATCATGCCACGGTCAAAGTCACTCAAATCACCTTCTTCCCCATACTGATGCTCGGTTTGAAATGCAGGAGATTCTCTTGACCATAGGCTCGTTCGAGAGAGCCAGGTCTGCGCAGAAGCATCACCGGCGATCGGCGCCCGTTGCATGCCGGTTAGATTTGTGTCCGACTTGATCCCGACTTGCTCTGACGTCATGCACACGTGGGCAACGGAAATCTCACGAGAGCAAGGCGGCCGCAGTTCTGAGACGCAGGCGGCGCAGTTGCTTTTCACCGACTGCAAGAGCCAGGCGGACCCAGAGCATGCGGGAAACGCCGGCTTCAGCTGATTTAACACGATTGGTTCACAACATGATGACGTTTTATATAAACTTTTATTGTTTTTGAATCGGAGCGATTTTAATGCTATTTGTCTGATTTAAAGAAATTCGTCCAGAACACATGTTGTGTGACTGATAGTTAAGTTTAGAAGTCAAAGAGATAAATCCGTTCAGATCACGGATCATCTCCAGTGCTGTGTTCATTAAAATCAGCAACAGGTCGCATGTAGAGCACTTTGACAGCTACTCTGTCAATAAAAACAACTGGAGACTGTGTACCAGCTGGTATGAGGGTCTGATTATATTTTATTAAATCGGAATCGCACCACAGTGTTTTCATCACTTCCTGTCCTGCCTGAAGGCGGCTGGAATCGGCTGGAAACTGTCCGACTTTACCGCAGCTTTCTGTCCCCGCCCCCCGCTGCTACCGCCTGCTCTCGTCCACTTTACAGGCGAGGCGCAGTTCATCTCGAACGAGCCTCATGTCTACATGCCTAAATGCACTGAGTTGCCGCCATGTGATTGGCTGCTTAGAAATTAAGTGTTAACGAGCAGTTGGACAGGTGTACCTAATAAAGTGGCCGGTGAGTGAGTTGTGTGGTGTGTGTGTGTGTGTGTGTGTGTGTGTGTGTGTGTGTGTATATATATATATATATGATTACATATGATTTGAATATTTCATTACTAAGGTCTTTCAGACATTAATATGAAAAACAAACTCTTTTTAATGCAAAAGAATAACTATAAATTGGGAATTTCAAAATAAAAGCACATCTTAAAGATGACAATATATATCTATATTTTCACTTTCAATCGGTAATATTGAATTGTTGAGGATCAAATCAATATATATCAATCCACATTTATGTATCGTTACACCCCTAATTGAAGACAATGCAATACCCCAGGTTGCAAAACATACATGCCTTAGTGGCAGTAGTGTTAACACCTGTAAGAGCAGAGGAAGGCTGAGAATGTTGACAAGCAGGACCTGTGTAACCTGGGAGACGCCACTGATGAGGGCTCTCTGGTAAAGGAGCAGAGGCACATGTAAACACATTCATAACTCAAGGTGAAACCACAAATACTTCACTGCCTTGGCATTTAAAGCTAAAGGTACTGTACCTTTACCTGTACTGGAATTACTCAGACTACTACAGCTGGGATGTCCTCAATTTGCCCCCATCCCCCGCCCCCCAACAGACGGTCACATATAAAGCACAGTTAGGTGAAAAAAAGAGCAGCAGCATTTTAAGACATTGATAATTTGCTCCAGCTACACATCCTGGTTATTAACCCTGTCTAGAAAAAGAGTACTGAGCCAATATCAGAGCTGCCAGAGGCAGTCAGCAAACAAGGGCGCAGCCCGAGTCTAAAGTCTTCATTGTTACTGCTGCTGATGGCCTCGTTACCTACACTTCTGTCCAATGGGATTACTTGCTGAAAATGTAATTACAGTGAAATGAATTGTTCAAGCATAAATAAGTGCTCTGTCACGTTCCTGCTTCCTGAAGGCTTGGTCATACTAGGCCAAGGCTAAGCAACTCGGGACACAGGAGGCACACAGTTCCAAGGTTATTCTGCAGCATCCACATGATCCTTATTGTATGGTGCATGACATCTTATTGGAATACAGTGATGTTTTTCAACAGCAGGGGAACAGGGTTAGGGTTAACAGAAGGTTTGCTGATCCTGGACAGCCCCGACCCTTTCTGTTCCCTAGCATCCCAGGCTACTGTATGCAAACAGAACATGGAATTGTGACAGCAAAGAATGGAAGTATTGGCAATGGCATGAATAATTCACCCGTTGCACACTCGCACTACGCTTGCAAACCAAGCTAGTTAAGACACCCTAACACCTCATCTGGAACCTTTACCTCCCTCCCCTTTCTGGAAAGAGACTGACAACACTTTTAATTGAGGCACAAATTAGTAATAAGGGCATACTGCAAGCATCAAAACAGCATCCCCAAGGCCTGCGACGGGGAAGCTGCTTGTTAGATGTCTTTCTGGTGTGCAGTGTGGTCAGCTTTACCACTGGCTGGCACAGCTGATGGGGCTTCAGTTCTGATAAAGGGTCAGTCCACGCCCTAGATTGGTTTTAAAATGGATACAAATATGAGCTAAGTGAGTCAGTCTCCCTGGACAAGAGCATCTGCAAACAAATGCATCACCATAATAATTACCCTCCCCACCCGGAGAGATGGCCCGGTGCTCGGCCCACTGCCTGCTCTGATTGGTCGAACAGCTGGTTACCAGGAGAGCAAACACAGAGGGATTACCCAGGAGGCCTGTGCTGCTGCTTATGGGCACAGTAAGTGTTGTACTTCTCAAAGCAGATGCACCAGCAGAGGTTACAAGGCTCTGCCCTGCACCACTTGCGTCCTTCACAATGTGCACTGGTATTTTGGCACTATGACTGGCACTCGGAACTTGGGCTGGGCCACATCATGCCTTAGGGGCCCAGACAGTACGCCTGCTGTTAGTTAAAAAGCCTAAAGTCAGTGTCAGCAAAAGAAGTCACCACAGCTACAACAGTCTTCTGTTTTGCATGACAAAAAAAAAATGAATGAACCTGTAGTATTCTAAATTCACTTCCTAAATTAGTCGTTTAACTCCAGAGAGGATGTGATTCAGGTCCACTCAGCCGAAACCTGCAACTTTGTGAATGCAATTCAAGATGAGTTTCTATTGCCTTGTGAACGCTTTTAAAAGCATAGGCGAGCAAAGACAAAGTCCACAAAGAGAATGATAATAAGCAGTTTATGAAACTTAATGTTTAACCATGACCTTTTACACATTTAGCATGTACAGAGCCCAGCTTGTATTCTGTTATGCTTCTTCCTAACTATAGTCTAAAGCATGTAAAAACACCAACCTTTTTTTCCTTTTGTGCATGATTTAATCCTATAATACAGATATAGCGAAGAGGCACGCAATGCCATGAACATAAACTGGGTAAACGGTGCCTATTTAAGATGCCTTTTAAGGCGTATGACAGGGCATCAAGTGCACACTATTTTCAAACTGACCTCAGGGTAAATCCTTTGTTGATTGAGTAAAATGGAGGTAACATGGCACTACATTAGTAGAAGGCATTTCCTTCTTTTGTCATAATGGAAACTGTGCAAATGCCATTATCCTTATCAAGTGCTGGATCTGTATCACTAAAGGGCTAATTAACCAAAAGATTAAAAAAAACTTTGGTTTGATTCCAACCTCCTCCTCACAGGAAAACAGATTAGGTATTTGGTCAATATTGTGAACATGTAGGGCTGTTAACTGTGAGTGTCCAATCACTGAAGGCCGACAGAATACAACTGGCCTGCATATAACTTGATTTGCACTGCCAATGACTAATTCTTTTGACATTACCATTGTCTGTTTCCTATTCCGTAACGAAAAGCTTATTTGCCTTTTGTTATTTTCAATAACAGGTTATTTAACTTAGTCTACAAAAGGTTGGTTACGTAGCCACCTGGTCAGCTAGCTAATGTTAGCTTTAATTAAGCAGCAGTATTAAAACTAGCCAGCTAGCCAAGGCCGGCTAATCTGTCAACTACCAGCTGGTCTAGCCTGCTAGCCAACAGTCTGTTAGCCACAGCTAAGTCAAGCTGGTTTACGCTTTGTGCTGACGCAACCCGTTCATAATTAATAACTTTATCGTTACAGATGCACAGCTACTTGCTAAATAATTAAGCAATGATAATAGTGCAGGGAATAGCGTGCAGGGACTGCAGACTACCGCTGGCGACATTTTAACCTGTGACAGTCAATGTGTTTGTGGCTTTGTTGAATGACAGCTCGCTAGCCATGACAGGGACATTTTACGCCAACAGCAACTAGACTGGTGGAATGGTGCTGTCGACTATCTATTAGAGACCGAATAATTAAAGTTAAATGTAAACTACTCTTTATATTGCTTCAGAAGTTGGATTTAGCTGGGGGCAAGCGGATGAACGAAACTGTGAACAGGTCGCCAAATATATTTTCTTAGGATAGAGAAGACATCGGGAAGGCATGACTCGCCTCTGATTGGCTAGCAACGTCAACGTTACTCGGTGTGTTCTTTGGTTTGGTTTAGGAAGGAGAGGGATTGGTTCGGATTAGGGTAACAATGTCAGGGTGAACCAATCAGAGGCAGAATAGGGCGGCATATGCCTTCGCCATCCTGGGAAAAAAAAATACTCGCTAACAGGTCAACCAGCCCTTGCTAACGTTAGCTGACAAGCTAAGGTGCTAACTACCGTTGCTACAAGACAATCAAAAATGGCGTACTGCTGACTGTGCCAAATGGGTAGCTAAAGCCCTTCAACACAAAATTACTCACCCCAATAATAACGTTTTCTTCCCCTTGAAACTTGGGAATGTATTTATCGCCTCTGACCACCTCGGAGTTGTTCAGGGGCCTAAAACGGCACATCACTTTGATGGTGCACTCCGCCGGGTCGGCCATCTTCCACAGTTTACGAATGGAAATTCACCAATAAAATTAAGGTATATCCTGGATCCCAGGAACGGCCGTGGGGGGCAACAAGGGAGGCCGGGCCCCTCTATCCCAATCTCAGGTTCTGGAAAGGGCGATAATCCGTCGGGCATTCAACAAATAAATCCTTGTTTTTCTCTCACACACTTCCCGTCCAGTTAGGAAGCCATGATACCGGTGGATCAGCGGCTGGCCACCTCGCCCCTCCTGCTGCTGTGGATGTGGATCACGGTGACGTCACCTCGGCGCTCCCCTCCTCACTTGTCTTTTTGTTATTGTTCCCAGAATGATGATGGAGGTTGTTTCCACATAATATATTCCAACATTTAGGTGGCTTAAATATTCTAATGGGACGGGACAACATGGTTTCTAAATTGAGCATTAGTAGCCTATAACATAGGCTATAAGAGGGAAAATCTCAAAACTATGAGTAAGTTTTTACCTCCCCCAAGGTAAATCTTTTTGGAATTCCCAATTTGGAATGCCCTTTCCGGTTCTGAACATAGAAATTCACTTTGAAGTCTTACATAATATTTACTTACCACAATAATTCCTAATTGCTTGACATAGACATAGTTATGCATTTTTTGTCATTGCTATGTTTATAACAACAATGGACACACTCTATAGCAATTATGCCAAAAGACATTGTCATTAAATAAAAGTGGTAATAAAGCTTTGAGTTACATGACAATGGGGTGTGCAAAAAAATTGATTCACATTTGTATCGCGATTCGAGCTCTACAGATTCAAAATCGATTCATAGAATGCCAAAAATCGATTCATATTTTTTATTGGAATTTTGTTCTTTTTATTTCTTTTCTTTTTGTAATGGCGTTAATACTATCACATGGGAAAAGTACATTTACATACAGTATATTACTGCGAATCGTTTTTTTACTTGAGAATTGTTTTTGAATTGAAAATCGATTTTGAATTGAATCTTGAGTCTGAAAATCAAAATGGAATAGAATCGGGAAATGTCCCTACATGTCAAGTTTTATGCTTGTAGTTTGTTAAATTCATATTCATAAGGCAAGATTCTCAGAGTCCTTCCCAAATCTTAACATTTTTTGGGGTTGCATTCAATTTGTACATCAACACATTAACCCAAGTACAGTGAATGCACACTTATATTTTAAAGAATTATTTTATGTAGCCCCTGAGTAAGTTATATGGATTTCATTGTTTATTTATTGTGTTTGAATACATTATGCTTTATATTACTGTATATTTACTTTTTATAAATCTATTTATTCACACTAGATACTTTAATTCTGTCCGTTCAAATGTTAATCAAAGTGTTTCTGTTATCAGTGATCAGTAAAGGAAAATATCGAAGTATATTTGCTTAAATACAATTTTGAGAGACTTTGTACCCCACTTAAGTATTTCCATTGTATGATACCGCACTACATTTGAGAGGAAAATATTGTCAATTGGTTTCAACCCTGATCGTAAAATATAATTTAAAAAAAACGAGTGGTTAAATCTTGGGTAGAAATGCAGAAAATGTGATTGTAATCATTTATCATATTTTAAAGCGCCCGTATTATGCTCATTTTCAGGTTCATAATTGTATTTTGAGGTTGTACCAGAATAGGTTTACATGGTTTCATTTTCAAAAAACACCATATTGTTGTTGTACTCCACATTGCTGCAGATCCTGGTTTCCCCCTGTGTGTACAGAGTGAGACATCTTACTTCTATACTATCTTTGTTGGGAGTTGCACATGCTCAGTAGCTAGGTAAGATCCCATCAGCTAGATAACTCAAGCTTTGGTCAGTCCAAGGCAGGATTAGCTGGGAGACTTCTTCTAGACGTGGGCCAACAGGGACAGGAAGTAGTTCTTTTGGAGATTATGGTCAACTAGTGTGTGTTGTAGCCGTGGTTTGCCATTGAGAACGAGCTAGCATGCTAGTGCTAGCATGCTACGGTTGGCCACCTCGTCTCTAGTGACGTAGAAAGCCGTGCAGATGTTGAACAGCTCTCTCTCCCAGAGACTGAAGGCAGAGGACATTCAGAAACCGGATCTCACTCAAAAAAGCATGGATAGTTTTTTTAAAGTTTGTATGCCTGTGGAAGCACCAGAGACACAAAATAACACCCCAAATCCCAGAAAAATTGGGGGTTTTTTCATAATATTTAAACCTGAATAACCCCAAATGCCCATTTGAAGGTATATCAATACATAAAGCATGATTTGTGTACAGGCTTTGTTATATATGTTTTCCAGAATGTCATATGCCACATGCTAAATGTGTGTGAAACGAAACAAGATTTTCCATTTGAAGTTCAGCCCTAAAAAAAGCCTTCTTAGATTTGAATGTTTCACTGAATATAAGTGTGATACAGCGTCAATGATGCAATGACACATAGTAGGTTGTCACACAGGGTGGGAAACATGTATGCATGTATATGTTGTATGTGAACTACCTTAAGGAACATATAAGGGAATTCTTATGAACCCTGGAGCTATTGTTATACACCCAAATGAGGATATTACTGTAGCCTAGGACTCAGCTGTCTTTAAGAGAGGGAGCTGCAGCTGTGATGTCTGACCTCATGTTGCGTCATGTATGTCTGACCTCTCTCAACAGATGCCGTAATGGAGCAAATGCCCCGGCAAACCACAAGTGGCTGAACCCATTTTCCTGCCACTCCCTGAAACAGTGAGGGACATCCTTTTTGCATGTTGCAATGCTCAGCTAATCCGAATACCAGTTCTACTGGCCTTCTACTGGGAGAGACAGGGTGTGGTGCTTCTGTGTGAGCTAACAGGGCAGTCTGCTTGTCCCAAAACCCACACGGTGTACTCTTCATCATCTATGGGACTGGTAGAATATATGGGAGGGTTGTGCAGTAATATGAGCTGGTTTTGGATTCTGTGTAACATCTTCTGCTTTAGAAAGAGAAAAAACAGTTGATCTCTATCTTTCATCAATTTCCTACATTCATCATTAAGTCATGGCTTAACCCTTGTGTTGTCTTCCCATCAACTATGTAAATGGGCTGTATTTATATAGCGCGTTTCTAGTCTTAATAACTACTCAAAGCGCTTTTACATAGTACAGGAACCCGCACTGTGACCGAGGCTGCCACCTGCTCATCAGATAAACACTCACACACATTCACACACCGATGACGCAGCATCGGGGGAAACTCTGGGTTCAGTGTCTTGCCCAAGGACACTTTGACATGGGACTGCCATGGGCCAGGGATTGAACCACCAACCTTCCAATTGGCAGGCAACCACTGAGCCACAGCCGCCCAACTATGAAAAAAAACAGTTTTGGTCACTTTTTTATTTTTTAACATTATTACCGTTTTTTTTCCCACATTTTTGTCACTTTTTCAATGTTGTTGGTGCTTTTTTTATATTTTGGTGTTTTTTACAAAGTTTTATGATATTTTTAATGTTGACATTTTCAGCGCTTATTTTGACGGCCCATTTTTTGAGTTTTTTTCTTCTTCTTTTTTACTGAAAACGTGTCAATTTAACCCAATTACAACATGAGGGTTAGAGAAACATGTACATGATATAAATAACATGGAGCTGTTTTGTTGTTTTTCCCCTTTTGCCCTACATTACACAAAGATGTAAGTTTTGTACTAATCCATAACAACCAGTAGATTCCCTGCAAGATTTAAACAGAGGAAAAGCCAAATTTTCCTTCAGAAATACACCAGCTATTGAAGGCAACATTACTACAAAAAACTGAACATACCATTTAGTTAAAGAACTTGTAAATGTTTTTTTTCTGATTTGGAACCAGAGTTTCTTTTCAAGGTAACCAAAAAAGTAACTAGTATTGTTTTTCCACATCTCACAGTGTGCAAAACTAATATTCATCATTAGAAATCAGACATGCTTAAGCATTTCATGATGAATCCTTTGATGTGTTCTGCGATTGTGTAATGCATCACCATCTTCTATGTGTTTCTGCTTTGTCACACAAAAAAGAAAGACAGGTGAGGATTTAATTGTGCGGCATTGGAGAGAGCATGGGTTACAAATGCATTATGTGTATTTCCAGACAGGAAGTAGATCCACTCTTAAAGGTGCTCTAAGCGATGTTGGGTGAGGTTACTTCTTGTTGACGTTTAAAGTATTTTAAAACAAAACGAGACCAGCTCGCCTCTCCATCCTCCTCATCCCGTGCCCTCCCCTTCCCTTCTGTGCTTCCGTGCACTAACCCTCCCACAACCCCCGCCCCCAAATCCTGGAACGCTGGAACACTGTGTATGCTTCGTGGTACAGGTGGGCACAGTTTGTTTTTGTTGCCGTGTCCGGTGCCTGGGCTGTCTACAGAGACAGCATTTTTTACAGTGTGTATTGGGAACCGGCAGCTAGCAGATAGTGAGGAGTTGTTTTTTACAGTGTGTTCTGGGGACCGGCAGCTAGCAGATAGTAAGGAGCTGTTTTTTACAGTGTGTTCAGGGGACCGGCAGCTAGCAGATAGTGAGGAGCTGTTTTTCACAGTGTGTTCAGGGGACAGGCAGCTAGTAGATGGTGAGGAGATGTTTTTTACAGTGTGCTCAGGGGACAGGCAGAAAGCAGATAGTCAGGAGATGTTTTTTACAGTGTGTTCTGGGGACAGGAAGCTTGCAGATGGTGAAGAGAAGATTTTTTACAGTGTGTTCTGGGGACAGGCAGCTAGCAGATAGTGAGATGTTTTTACAGTGTGTTCTGGGGACAGACAGCCAGCAGATAGTAAGGAGATGTTTTTTACAGTGTGTTCTGGGGGCAGGCAGCTAGCAGATAGTGAGGAGATGTTTTTTACAGTGTGTTCTGGGGACAGGCAGCTAGCAGATAGTGAGGAGATGTTTTTTACAGTGTGTTCTGGGGACAGGCACCTAGCAGATAGTGAGGAGATGATTGCTGTACGTGACAACAAAAGTTGTAGCCTTAAATACACTTGACATCGCTTAGAGCACCTTTAACAAGAGTCCATACAACTTCTCTCATGTTCATACATGGAATATACAGTACATAACTCAATAGAGTGATATGAGAAAGTAAACAAAAAGATCATAATTTATACAAGTAATCAGGACACTTTAAGACTGATTTAAATCAAATGGTGAGAGAGCAAATAAGTGATGAATGACTAAAGCAACATTAAATATGAGGAGGAAAGGGATGCACAAATAGTACACAGTCGTACTTGACTTAATGATAACTGACAGTTTAGGGATGCTACTGCTAAGAGGTTAGAATTAAACTATTCCGACTAAAAGACCAATAAAAAGCCCCAAACCAGCATGCAACTTTTTAAATAAATGACCTATTGTGACTTTGCAGGTCACACTAAGTGGTCACTGCAGACGTCCTCAGTTCAACAGTGGTTTCCTCCTCTCCTATAGCTCTTCTCTTCCAGGCTTTGTCTTCAGCAGGACGACAAAGGACAGACAAACGCTGGAACATTGGAACAAACAACAGCAGTGAGGTTACACACTACCACAATCATTACACACTAGTACAATTATTAGGACAATTACATGAGACATTTTGGGCCATGTTTTACACTCTTGGGACGTGTTGATCGACCAGTACCGAAAACAACAGCTGCAATAATCTGCTGTAGCCGGTATTGCAGTCAAGTTACCAACTGTCGAGTCAGATTCAAGTCTCAAGTCCCCAGTGTTCGAGTCCAAGTCCAAGTCACAAAAGAAGAGTGTGAGTCCAAGTCAAGTTACCATAACCAGCATTTAAGTCCAAGTCTTCTCTCAGCATTTAAAAAAATTGTTTTTGAAATAGTATTATAGAGTAAAAGTTGACAGATTCCAGTCTGTGATTATCCATCAACAAACATTCCATTAATTTTAGTCTAAATAATTTCTGCTTTTCAAACTCAAAAATTATACATAATTTCCTAACAATGAGGTTTGACCATAAAGTCCAAAAATAACTGTAAAACTAATGTTAATAAGTTAGTGTTACGTAGTGTTGAACGTTGAAAAAAAAGAGACAGAGCTAAACAGAGCTGAATTAACAAAACTTTCATGCATTTTATTCACATCTTCAGCAGTCAGAATCGGACTCAAAGATTTATGAACTGGTCCTTAACAATGTGTCTGCCTACTTTTATGCGTAATATGTCATACAAATCTGATATAAAATATTGATGTTTATTTAGTTTCATGCATGCGTGGCACGTGTCCTCCACCTGCAACTGTAATTCATGATTGTGCCCCCTACTACATGTTCACATTTGAAAGATGCAGAGGGATGTACCCTGGGTCGTGAAGTTTGCCTTCACAGATTTTACATCCAATGCTGGGATAGAGCTAATTGTTAAAGGAGAATTCCGGTCGATTCCAACACGTAGCTCTGTTGTCTGTAAATTTGAAGTGCTGTCAGTAGAGAGAAAAATCAAACCAATCAGTGCTGCCTACACCGAGTTATCCTCCTGCTGGAGTTAGCACCCAACAGGCTTAAACAGGGAAAGTTTTACACATGTTTTTAGACTCTTAAGTTCAAAATGTCATTACCAGTGCTTACCCATGTGCAGAGATTCTTTCTGAGGGAACATTAGTGGTCATCAGTGGGAAAGTCCAAGTCATGAGTTTGCAAGACCAAGTCAAGTCAAGAGTCCAGAGACTTGAGTACCACATCACTGACTACAGCATACTGTTCAAACTGATGGACACTGACCTGTCTGAAGGTTCCTGCTGTCAAACACATCTGTACAGCTGCACACAGTGGCACCATGAGAACAGAGGAGAGGGTCATGGTCCATCCTAGAGCGTACGCCCAGTCAGGGTAAACGTACCAGTTGTTAAACTTGAGGGCTTTGTAATCTACCAGGTACAGGATAAAGCTGGTCTGTAAAATAAGACAAATACAACATTGATGTTAAGCATCATTAGTTGTCCCAAAAGATAGTTTAGTAGTTGCAAAAGCCAGAATTGCAGAGTAGTTCAGCAACTTGGCATCATGACTTTTCATAAATATACCCGCCAACGTTTTTTAGCCAAGTGGCGTGTTATCTGTACATATTTTGAGCTATCCGCATGTATGTCTATGCTGTATACAGCGGGCATAGACATACGTTATCGCGAGAATAAAGAGTTAATGTAAGAAGAAAGCTACGGTTTAGGAAAAGAAGAACGGGGTTGGGTTTAGGAAAAGAAGAACGGGGGTTGGGTTTAGAAAAAGAAGAACAGGGTTGGGTTTAGGAAAAGAAGAACGGGGTTGGGTTTAGGAAAAGAAGAATGGGGTTGGGTTTACAAAAAAAAACAGGTTGGGTTTAGGAAAAGAAGAACAGGTTGGGTTTAGGAAAAGAAAAACGGGGGTTGGTTTGGGAAAAGAAGAACGGTGTTGGGTTTAGGAAAAGAGAACAGGGGTTGGGTTTAGGACAAGAAGAACAGAGGTTGGGTTTAGGAAAAGAAGAACGGGGGTTGAGTTTAGGAAAGAAGAACGGGGTTGGGTTTAGGAATAGAAGAACAGGGGTTGGGTTTAGTAAAAGAAAAAAGAGATGGTTGAGTTTAGGAAACGTCACATGCGGGAAGAGGAAACGTGACACCGTGACACAATCCCTGGTCTCCTGGGTGAGAGTTCTGTGTAACTTCACACGCAATCGCAAGGTAATGTAAGTCAATGGAGGCCAAACAGCATTGATATACACGCTAAGAAACGAGTATGCGTCTTGATAACGAACCAATAATGGAGTCTCATACATACGGCATTTCATGAGATCATTCTAGATCTGCTGATGCTAGAAAGTGAAAATGTTAAATTCACACAAAATAATCTAGCAAGTTCAGCGGCAAAACATCTTTCTTCTGGTCAAATTGTAAAAATGTAACAGAATTGGTTGCCACAAAGAAACGTGTCTGACTCACCAGTGTCAGCAGAGGAATAAAGTATTTCCAGCAGAGTTTAAAGAAAACTGATGGTCTCTGTCCTGTCATGTCCTCTATGATGTCGGATAAGCGATCAGCACCTGTTGGAAGACCAAATCGTCCATTTAGTCAACAATACTTCAGACACAACAGTGGGATCCAGTCAGCTGGAGGATCTCTTAAAGCGATTAAAACTTTTGCTCTCATTTAGCTGATGTGATTGCAGTATTGGATCTTTTTTATGGTATAGTTAACATTTTCAATTCAGGAATATTTCTGTAAAATTTGACATTGAGTTTAAACAGACAAATGCACTATTTCCCGCACTTCCAGCAAATGTGTACCTTAAAGGGATACTTCAACGATTAGCATTAGGCTTTTTATCAGTAAAAACCCAGTAGTATTTTTGAATGAGTGCTTAATTTATTCCTGTCATTGTTTATTATAACCTACTGACCTGTGAACTGTCCAATTTGGATTCTGTTATTGGTTTTGGGGTAAGGAGTGTCTCCATTGATGTGTGTGTCCTGTGTTGTGTTTACAATGTTGTTGGCATCTGGTGTTTTTTTCTGTGTATCTGTGTTTTAGATATCCCACATACATTTTTGCCCAGAAGCAGCAAACTACAAGCCAGCTAGTTCTGCATGTATTCAACGTGCCCACAGGAGGTCGAACCCGAAGCCAACGGAAGCGTGCCAAAGCAATGTCGGCCATCTTGGAGCTAAGCTACAGCTGAGCTAATGCTTTTCCGCCACAAAGATTTACAACAACTACCGCACGTGTCCCACCGGAATACGTAGGTGCAGATCGAAGAATATGCAGCAAACCTTATTTCAGATGGAAAACTTGACACACCATGCCAGCGCCGCCTGATACAGAGACCAGCACCTCAGCCAGCGGTGTCGCACGGTGCCTCTAACGGGCAAGGGGACATCAACGGCAGTGTGCGCTAAGCGGAAACACTGAACGAGGGCAGGACTTCCAGCTAGGTGGAACGCTAACGCTAGACGGCCACCTGTCCGATCCATCCTGCTTGCAATTGTTTGATCATTAGACAACAAATTGGACTACATTCAACTTTAACAAAACTCCCAACGCGAGTTCAGAGACTGTTTGTTTTTGTTTTTTGTGGAAACATGGCTGAACAACAGTGTACCGGACTCAGCTATCTAGCTACCAGGCCTGCTAGCCTCCCAAGCAGATGCTGCTCTGGTGGGTAAGACTCGTGGAGGTGGGCTGTGTTAACACGGACACAGACTGGTGCAGAAGGGGGGTCTTTTCTCTTCTCTCTATATTACTACTGCTAACTGCTGGTGGAGTTTGGGACTGTTAAATGCCAACTTTTCTACTTTCCACGCAAATTCACGGCTGTGTTTACATCACTCCAAGTGCTAATGCTAACATTGCGTTAGCTGAACTTTATGGAGCCTATAATGTGTGTACACTTAATCGAGCCTGTTTCGTATGTCGACAATAAAACACACTAGAGTTTAGTTGAATGCCTCCCTGTGTGTCTATGTCTGTAAATGGTAGATGTGGCTTGGGAGTGGGCTTTTATGAGCAGTGAATCAAGTGCATTCTGGGATTCGGTGTCTTTCATCCACATGAGCAAAAAACACATTTTCTGGCTTTTCTAAGCCTAGAAGATACCAATTTACCAATACCGATTTTTTTTCTTCACATTTCTTCTACATAAGTGACCCAATTTAAAGATATATTCATTCATTTTGTTTTAACGGTGAAATATCCCTTTAATAACTGAGCCTTTTTTTATAAAGTTAATAAGATGCATTTTTTTCTTTTTTTTAAGATTCACATCTTCAGTTAACCAATGTGTTTGGAACTGAAAGAGAGGGTCAGGAACTGAGAACGTACTGAGAGAAGCAGTAATACATGGTTGATTTTGGTCTTTTTTAAAGGATTGCTGACAATAGTAAAAAAATATAGACTATAAACGTCTTTATGCTTTAAGTAATAAGTAATCTGACTTACCAAATACCCAGCCCACAGCCAGGCATTCACAAACAGCCACAAAATTCTGGCTGACTCTGGTACAGCCGTAGAAGTCAATGAGTTGGAATATGTAAATCCCTCCCTACAGTGAGAAAATGTAAATAAACACGTAATTTGTATGACATTATATTTTTTAAACAAAATGTGTTTACTTTTTAAAATGTTTTTTCATAAAAAAAAGCTTCACAAATATTTGTGTTCACCTCAGTAACCAAGGTAAGATGTATGAGGAAGCTGGATGCACAGATGGCGAAGACAAACATCTTGTGCCTGAGTGGTACACGAAACCACTTTGGAAACAAATCGGTCACCGTGGTGATAAAGCTCTCCACTATCACAAACTGGGGACAGAATAAAATTAACTTTTTCAATTGTGTCTTAAAAATCTTTATCATTTGTCAATAGGTAATGGGACAAATGGTATTACATGTGTGTCAACAGTCAGCAGAATGAGCATCAGGAAGAAGCAGACAGTCCAGAACTGTGGAAAAGGCATCATAGCTGTCGCCTGAGGGTAAGCAAGGAAGGCCAAACTTGGACCTGTGAAGTGAACGAGGAAAGGCGTAATACCATTAAGCTATATACATATTTATGTTACTTTGTAGAATGCTGGCTTCAACTTTGGATGACATACTTGGATCCTAAACATTGCATATGATTAAATCTTTGAATATACTTCACCTGACTCGACCACAGCGTCAACACTGACACCCTGTTTCTGAGCCATGAATCCAAGTACAGAGAAGACGACAAATCCAGCAACAAAACTGGTCCCACTGTTCAGCAGACAGAGCCAAAAGCAGTCCCTAGAGGCCAGAGAAAGACAACAAGTCTCTTGTCAAAAGGAGAACATTCCTACATTCCATGATATATGACTTACATACTTATGTACTTACATGTAACAGTTGTTGTTGTACTCGTTATAGCTGCCCAGGATATGCAGAGTCCCAGAACTCAGGCTGTAGGAGAAAAATATTTGGGATCCTGCTTCTATCCAGACCTGCAATGTAAAAAAAAGTTGTGTAGTGCAGTGCCAGTGGAAAATGTGTTTTGAACGGGTCAATTGCTTAGCCTGGGGTATTTCTGCTTGTAGAGTTCTTCAAAAACAAATTGTACCCCAAAATTAGGATCCCAAACCACTTAATATGCAACTCCACTGTATAGCCTACTACTGACTTACAGTGTAGGCTAGGGTGACCAAACATCTTTCACTGTTTTTCATGGGAACCCAACACAACAAAGTCTCTAAATTAAGGCTGTAGTATGCATAAAACATAATCCATGTCAGATCATCCAACCCTGTCTGAAACCCCCTTTCTGATATAAAAATAGAATTTGACAACCATGCCCACGTAATGTTGCAACAGATGGTTTGTAAACACAGAACAATGAATGTATTATATCAACAGAACCATCTAAGGAGCTGTCATTGTAAACGGTTTGAAAAAGGCCAGGCGCTTTCCAAAATTACCTAGCAGGCAATTGGATGAACAATCTGTCTATCACATTGTTGTTTTGATCAAACAGTCGCCGATACCCAAGTAGTTCAAAAGTGGGGATTCAAATACACTGGTCACCTCCAGGTTAGCCAGGCGGTTCAGGTCTGGATACAGGTAGTAGTAGATCCCTTCCCAAGCTCCAGGTAGAGTCAAGCCCCGGATCAGCAGTGTCAGGAGCATCACATAGGGGAACGTGGCTGTAAAATACACTACCTTAAATGAAAAGAAAGTTGTTAAAGAAAAGTAATCACTAAATGTTGTTGATGATTACATGCACCACAAATACAGTGTCAAACCAGTCTGTCACATGGGCCAAGTCCCTAATACTTGGGTCATCTATAGCAGTTCCGTGACTGTGGAGAGCAAAGGTTTGCTTCTCGCTGGATTTGTCATCTGTAAAGGTTGAAGAATTTTTTTTGCCGGGGTGCCCCTCACAAAAATATGGGGAAATTTTGTGAGAGCCCTATGTCCACAATTACTGTTGTCAGCCAAGCTGGATATTAACTTTTTAAAGGGCCCATATTCTGCTCATCTTCAGGTTCATAATTGTATTTTGAGGTTGTAGCAGAATAGGTTTACATGGTTTCTTTTCAGAAAACACCATATTTTTGTTGTACAGCACATTGCTGCTGATCCTGTTTTCCCCCTGTGTGTTTAGGTCTCTGTTTTAGCTCCAGAGTGAGACATCTCACTTCTATACTATCTTTGTTGGGAGTCACACATGCTCAGTAGCTAGGTACGATCACTTCAGCTACATAACTCTTTCTACAACTTTGGTCAGTACGAGGCAGGATTAGTTGGGAGACTTTTTCTAGACGAGGGGCACTTGTGGAATACCTGCAGAACGGGGACAGGAAGAAGTATTTTGGAGACTATGGTCAACTAGTGGCTGTTATAGCAGGACTTTGCCATTGACCATCGACCTCTGAGCCTGCTTAACGCTGACATAAAAATCTTTGCAAAGCACCTAGCCCGTCGTTTGGAGTCCCATATGGCAAAATTAGTGAACTCCGACCAAACAGGATTTGTACAAACGAGACTAGCAGGAGATAACGTTAGACGCCTTCTCCACATTGTTGATGCGGCAGAGGACAGTAAGACGCTAATGTCACTTCTTTCTCTTGATGCAGTGAAAGCCTGTGACAGACTTGAGTGGCCATTTGTATGGTCAGTTTTAGAGGTGATGTGCTTTGGAAACACTTATACTCACTTTACTCATAGGTATGATTAAAGCCAAGGCTGCCCCTTGATTCCTGCATTATATGTCATTTATCTAGGGCTGCTAGCTCAACCTATTTGCTAATCAATTATGGTGTCACCAATATGCATTCATAGTACACAGCATCATCTCTCATTAGTTGCAGACTCTTTTTAGAGAACTAGTGGAGTATGGAAGCTTATCAGGCTTTAAAATTAACTTGTCAAAGTCTGCACTACTTCATTTAAATGATTATGCCTGCAACTCAACCATCTCTCCTAACATCTCCATTGTTAAACAGTTTAAATATTTAGGCATTGAGGTCTTCCCTTGCTCAAACCAGATTATTAAACATAACTATTCTGTTGCTCTAAACAACGTTTTGAAAGATATGGAAAAATGAATGGGTCTCCCTATGTTGATTCAAGCCTGTATCTCAGTGGTTAAATGAATGTGTTATCCAGGATTAATTCTGTGAGCTCTATGCTGCCTCTCTCCCCTCCTGCTGGCTACTGGCATGAATTACAGTCAGTGTTATCTAAATTTATCTGGAAAAGTAAATAGCCGTGTCTTAAGATGTCTACTCTACAGAGGAGGAAAGAGGATGGTGGCCTTTCAGTTCCCAACTTCAAACATTATTTTTGGTCCTTTGTGTTTAGGCCCCTCCTCACTTGGTTTAGCCAAGATGTGTCTGTCATCTGGCGTACCTTAGAAAATGCTATGACAGAGCCAGGGTCACTTCATGACGTCCTTTTAGCCAATAATTCTAGCAAACAGTGCCAGCTTTCATCTTATCAAGAATTAACTGAAACCCACTGCCATATAGCTTGAAACTGGCACACCTTTTCCCCTTTATTTAATAATACAACACTCCTGATTGGTAGGAGGCCAATAACAGCCCCACAATGGGAACCAAGAGGAGTTCATTGTCTAAAAGACGTTTTTAGCGAGGTTTGCTTATTGCCTTTTTCTGATTTGCAGAACGCATTCAGTCTACCACGTTCCTCTTTTACCTTAAGATCAGCACTCAAGCCGTACGGTGTCCCCTGTTTATTTTTATTTTTTTGGGGCCCTGGGACACGTTCTCTGTCTCAGTGTATTGTTTGTATTTGTGTGTCACTGTTTGTGTTTCTTAAATACTGCATATTAAAAAAAATTATATATATATCACAATAAGAGAGAAGTGTTAAAACTAAAATTTACATTTAAGAGCCAAATATTGGCCGCCAAGGTCAAAAATAGGTAAAATCTATCAATGCACATCATTTATGAATTTCCTTACCCAAATAGTCTCAGAAACCATGTATTATGCAGCACTGTGGGCAAAACCATTAAAAAGTTAATGTCTGGTGGCAGCCATTTTGGATATAGGGCTCTCACAAACTTTCCACACATTTCTGTGAGGGGTATCCCGGCAGATTTTTTTCCTTAACCTTTATAGATGACAATTCCAGTGAGAGACAAACCTTTACTATCCATGGTCACGGAAGTGCTATAGATGACCCAACTAAACAGTAAACTCAGATTGAGAGAGTATACTGGTCACATCTGCAGCCCATTAGGTAATAGGGGAGTTGTTTACTAAGACCAGCGCCATGCAGTGGAGAGAGAAGTTGGAAACAAAGAACCAAGCAGGCTAGCCTGGGAAAACCCTGACTAACTTCCTGCAAATTGAGATTTGCTCTGCAAGTCCGTTTGGCCAAGAGCCCATTCAAGCCCATTTCCCATTTATGCGACGTTGAAGGAGATTTTGTACATAACAAAGATGGCTAGCTGGCTTCAAATCAGCTATCGCGTTTGTTTTAAGCGTTTTTAACTTTTCCTTTTGATAAAAACCGAGCAAAGAGCAACACTCGAAGACTTCATATCTAAAACAGATGTCGCGGTCTTGTCGACTGAATTTGGCAACCGTCTGATATATCAGTATACGTCATTTCCTTCATTGCTCTCAATGGTGTTAGGTCAATCCAATTGAACCCAGAGGCATTTGAGTGGGGTCCGTTAGTGAAGCCCCTTTGGAAATGGGCTGTGAATGAACCTTCCCTACACCAGTCAACAAGCAGGCTACAAGCAGTCTACACCATTGTGGCTTCTGAGAGCCATCAAATCAATGATTTAATTCATTTTGGTGTGAATTTACTGGTAAAAAAGACAATATAAGAGTTTACTTGCAAAACGTAACGTTCAAAATAATGGTTCATCTCGATTTTCAGATTTTGTGATTGTTAGGAGCAGAAATTATTGCGATTCAAAAAAAGATTAATTGCACAGCCCTAAATGGAAATACTGCAATACTGAAAAAGCACTCTTTATACAGCATTGTTGCTGTAGATAAAAAGCAAACAAAATATTATTTCCACTGACCTTTCCAGACGATCTGACACCTTTCCAGATGCTGAAGTAGCAGATCACCCAGCAGGCCAGAAGACACAAAGCCAGCTCCCATCTCACACTGCCCAGCTCCTCAATGCCCCCAGACATGCCCAGCACACGCCGCCTGAGGAGAGGGGGAATTGAACAAGTGCACATGTGCTACAAAGAGCTGAAGAGGGACATGGGAAGTAAGGGTGTGTAATATGGTAAAAGAATTACTCAGTTTACTCACTGACAATTTGACATTAAATTGAACCACAATAGCCAGTGGAAATTTCGAAAATGTTACTTGAAGAACCACAACGTAGCGTGGCATGAAATCATACTGATACAATAATTTACATTTAATTATGGCTCCATAAAAGATAAACAAGTTAAACTCACTCCCAGAACTCAGTTGCAGCAGAGGTGGTGTTGGTCAGGTTTGCAGTCACATTAGATGAAGGTGAAGTCTGTAGACCACGACAGTTAGCTGGGATTGGGAACACACACACACACACACACACACAGATTCAATGAGGGCAAGAGACTTGTGTGTTGTTTAGATGTCAACCTAACAACCGACTTTTTGTATTTTTCATAAACTAAAAGCCACAGTTTGTTGTGATCATGGAGTTAAGACACTTTCTGACTTTTTTCCCCTAAGCTTTAACAACTTAAAGATTTTGTTTCTTTGCAAAAACCTCTTTGTTCTTTCACCAACATGGTGATTACTTCCACCAACTCATCAACATGTTCTCCTAAGTGTAGAATCTTGCATGTATTCTACATAGACAGTGAAAGCAATGGACCAACAGATCCCGTTGCTCTGGACCAGTGAAGTCTATTAGAAGGACTTTTTTGGTGATGGCTGAGCGTTACTGCGCAGCCTCCAACTGAGCTTGACGACGTAGTTGTGACGCAAGCAACATGTCTGAAAGTTGTGAGTCTTCTGGTAGCTGTGCCAAGAGAAATCTCAATCATTCCCAATCAGCAGAGACGGAGAGCGTAGGTATATTTTAGGAGATAACATAGACACAGGCTAGTTACTGGTAACTAACAAGCTACTTAATATTAGTAATTAAACTTAAACAGCTGATGTAAGTCAAAACTGTCTCCAAGCTCATACTGTGCTGTTTGGTAATTCCTCTACTATGCGACAGTAAGTCGTTTGGTTGTGACACAATCGTTAGCCCATTTTTTACAAAAATGTCTGCTATGGAGCCGTAACTTTAGGTCACTTAACGTAACCTCGGTTCTTTGATAACAGAGTGAGGTGTTTCACCATGGGAATTGCCTCGGGGTGACCAACCATGGAAGCTCCAATGACACCACGTCTGTCTGTGACAGACAGGTCGAACTGTGCTGGGGCCACGCCCCTCATATAGTCACAGTCGACCGGCTTCTTACAAATCATTCCAGATAGGTTTCTTTCTGTGTCTCTGCAAATAGGGACATGTTGGGGAAACACCTCACTCTGTTATCAAAGAACAGGGGTTGCGTTAATTAACCTGAAGTTCTTTTCATAACTTTGTTTGGTGTTTCACTATGGGAGATATAGACCACTCCCGGATTGCCTGAATCTCCTGAAGCCAAATAACATTGAACCGAGAGTCACACCAACCCGGGTGCCGTCACCTCCAGCACAGCCTGTGCCAGGGATGGTCCGGAGATATCGAGCCTGTAGAACCTCACAAAAGTGTGAGGCGTAGCCTAGCTCGCTGCCGCACAACTTTCTGCCACTGAAACACCCCTGAAAAGGGCCAATGAAGTGGCCATGCCTCTTGTTGAATGAGCTCTCAGACCCTGAGGGGCCGGCAAACCTTCACACTCATAGGCTAATGAGATGGCCTCCACAATCCAGTGGGACAGCCTCTGGCGGGAGAATGGCTTACCCCTGTGGGAAGTAGCCCAGGACACAAACAGCTGATCCGCCTTTCTGAACGCAGCCATTCAACTCACATACATGTGCAGGGCCCGAACAGGGCACAACATGTGAAGCTTTTTCTCCTCTCCTAAGCAGAAAGGAGGTGGGTGGAAAGCCCAGAGCTCTACTGAGGGGCACCTTTAGGCTGACTCCACCACCTTAGGCACAAATGCTGGGTTGGGTCGCAAACAGAATTCAGAGAAACCGTTGGGCAAACTGCATACAGGTTGGCTGAACAGACCAAGCCTGTAAGTCCCTCGCTTTGAAGTAGTTAAAGCCAAAAGCAAAGCTGTTTTAAGAGAGACAAACTTCATCCCCTGGGAGGAGCGAGAGCTCCCCCTGCAGGGACCTGATGGTTCAGGTTGGTTTTGGGTGTTGTTGGTTGAATCTTGTTTCGGCGGCGCCCCAGGCGGCAGCGGCTGGCATACAGCTCCGACCAACTCGCGGATATTTTTCATAAAAAATGCCGCCAAACTTGCTGCAAACTAATTATCAATCCAGCCGATCATCGCTTGACCGCCAGCGCCTGCTGGAGTTACGGTCATGCAGTTCTTTTGGACTTGTAACCACCATTACGCTCGATTGTTTACGTGGCGTCGGAGTGCTCCGGGAACAAGCCCCGGAGGCCTGCGATGCCGCGGACTCGCCGAGCAGCTCACGCCGAAGGAGAGCCAAGCGGAAGCGGTGCGGCCGGCAGAAGAAACGCGGCTGTCGCGGAGGTTTAGCAGCCAAGCTAAAGGCTAACCCCTACAGACCATCGCTTCCATCCATCCTGCTCTCCAACGTTCGCTCACTGGACAACAAAATAGACCATCTGCAACTCGAGCTCTCAGCAAAGAGGGAATTTAGAGACTGCTGCGCTCTCATCCTGACAGAGACATGGCTCACATCATCGATCCCGGACAACGCCGTTAGCCTGGAGGGGCTAGCTATTTTCCGCGCCGACAGAAACAAAGAACTCAGCGGTAAGAGCCGAGGAGGCGGACTCTGTGTTTACATCAACAGCAACTGGTGTAAAAATGCTAGAACAGTCGCAAGTTTTTGCTCTCGGACATAGAGCTTCTGACTGTAGCTGCAGACCCTTTTCCTGCCCAGAGAGTTCACTGTTGTTACCATCACAGCGGTTTATGTGCCCCCCAGTGCTGTAAAGACAAGGGCATGAGTGTTCTCTATCGGACTGTCTCTGAGTTGCATCTGCACCACAGAGGGTGTTTTCATCATTGCTGGGATTTCAATCAGGCAAATATGAAACTGTTCTCCCTCATTTCTACCAACATGTGGATTTTGCTACCGGGGAAGAACACTCTGGACTTAGTTTTAACAAACATAAGACGCATTCAAAGCAGCCCCCCCCCGCCCCACCTCGGCTCCTCAGACCACCTTTCTTTGATCTTATCCGCATACAGGCCCCTGCTGATCAGAGCAAAACCTACAGTGAAGCATTGAGGGCCTGGAAGGAGGGGCCATGGAGGCACTCCAGGCACTCAGGTTTGAGTGTCTGATTGGGACATGTTCAATCTGCAGCAACTATGATAACAAGATCAACATTGATGAGTACGCCATGACTGTTTCAGCCTACATCAACCACTCATCGAGGACGTCAGCACAAACAAGACCATCACCACCAGCCAACCAACGGCCCTGGATGACTGGGGTCCGCCAACCTTAAAGCACGGAACTCAGCCTTCAAGAGTGGGACAAGGAGCACTGAGGATAGCAGAGAGCCACCCTGAACCGCGCCATCAGTTAGCGAAGCGGAACCATAACCGAAAATCCGCATCTGTTCCACGACGCCAGCAACACCAGGACATGTGAAAGGCATACGGGCGATCACGGACTACAACACGCCTTCCGCCCCTGGGTGAAGTTGACACTCCTTCCTAATGGCTAATAACTTCTTTGGGAGGTTCCACTAAACAGCACTCCAGCAGTGAAGGCTGTTCCACATCAGGAGAGGAGGTACTCTGCCTTGACACAGCCGACTTGTGGAAGACTCTGAGAAGAGTCAACCCGCGAAGGCACCAGTCCTGACAACTACCTGGGCGGGTGTTAAAGGAATGTGCAGGTCAGCTGGCTGGTGGTGCTCACAGACATTTTTAACACCTCGGACCAGCCACAGTGCCAGCATGTTTCAAGTCTGCCTCCATCATTCCGTGCCAAAGAAACCCCAAGTCCACCTGTTTCAATGATTACCGGCCTGTTGCACTGACTCCCATCATTATGAAGTGTTTTGAAAGGCTGGTGAGAAACCACATCGTCTCCAGTCTCCCCACACATTCGACCCGTTTCAGTTTGCCTACCGGCGAAACCGCTCCACTGAGATGCCATCTCCTCCGCCTTCACCTGAGCCTTGCACACCTGGAGGAAAAGAACACCCGTGCGGATGCTGTTCCTGGACTTTAGTTCAGCGTTCAATACCATCATCCCACAGCACCTGGTGGAAAACGGAACATCTGGGCTTCAACACACCCTTTGCAACTGGCTGTTGGACTTCCTCACCAACAGACCTCAGTCGGTCCGGTCGGACAGAACATCTCTGACTCATCACCCTCAGCACGGCTCCCTCAGGGCTGCGTCCTGACCCCCTCTTTTCACTATGAGACTCACGACTGCGTCCCCAGGTTCTCCACTAATCACATCGTGAAGTTTGCGGACGACACAACGGTGGGTGGCCTGATCAGGATGACAACGACCAGGACTACAGAAGGAGGTGGACAGCTGGTTTGCTGGTGAGAGACAACAGCCTGATCCTGAACGTGGAAAGACAAAGAGATCGTCGTCGACTTCAGGAAGAACCGCCTCACCACGCTCCACTGCTCATCACACAGCTCAGCTTGGAGGTGGTCAGCAGCACCAAATTCCTTGGGTGCACATTACAGACAATCTCACCTGGTCTGAAAACACTTCATCACTGTGGAGAGGGCACAGAAGCGTCTGTACTTTCTACGAGGATGAGGAGAGCCCACCTGCCCTCTCCCATCCTCACGACCTTCTACAGAACACCCAATAGAGACATTCTGACCAGCTGTCTCTCTGTGTGGTGGGAGGCTGCAGAGCCTCTGACTGGAAGAGTGAGGAGGGTGGGAGAACAGCAGAAGGATCATTGGGGCTCCTCTTCCCTCCATTAAGGACACTTCATCACGCGCTGTTGTCCCAGCCCGAAATATAATCAAAGACCCACACACCCCCCACCATGACTGTTTACCCTGCTGCCCTCTGAAGAGGTTCCGCACATCCGCTGCAGGTCCACCAGTTCTGCAACAGCTTTTTCCCCACTGCCATCAGACTGTTACTTCTGATCCATAAACTGAACTCGGCACCTATTGCACGCCATCGGGTATTTAAATGCTGCTGAACTTTTAGCCATTTCAGTTCCTCTCTTTTTTACTCTTTTTTACTCTTCAATTTGCACACTGTTCATCCCCTGCACTGTTTTACACTTTGATCACTGCTGCACTTCGTATAACTATTTGTAAATAATCCGGAATGTATTCCATTGCACCTGGAATACATTGCAATTTATAAGCTGTATGCAAGCAATTTCGTTCTGTATGCACTCTGTACATATAAAATGACAAATAAATAAAGTTGAAGTTGAAGTTGAAGAAGTTGAAGTTGAAGTTTTAATTTTGTTTTCGGGGTAAGCATTTTGCCCTTGGCTCTGCGCCTGGATGCGAAAATGCATGCTTTATTTGTTTGAGCTGTGGGAGACCACTGTTTCTTCAAGCAACACATGTGCCAGGCGATTTAAGCGGGTGCAGATCTCCTGTCATGGGAAATCCTCAGTACAGAGAGTGGACTCTCCACCCAGTAGTGGTGGAACAAGTCTGGCGGAGATACGGTCAGGCAGCCATAGATCTCTTCACCTCGCAAGAAAACACACAGTGTTCCAAGTTCTTCTCTCTGTCAGACGTAAATGCACTGCTGGGTGTGGACGCTCTAGTTCACCCGTGGCCAAACATTCTTTTCTACGCATTTCCCCCCCCCTCAGTCTCATCTCCCCCACTCTGGCGAAGGTGAGAAGGCAGGGCCTGTCGCTAATCCTGATAGCGCCGCGGTAGCCATCCAAGAATTGGTTGGCAGAGATAATACAGCTCCTGGTGGGAGAGCCTGACCTCTCCCCATACGCAGAGACCTTCTCTCCCAAGTGCACGGGGAAATTTACCACCCCCACCCGGACCACGTAGCGCTCTCGGCTTGACCCGTGAGAGGTGGAACCTGAATGCATCAGGCCTGCCAGAACAGGTCATTGACACCATTCAGCGCTCTCTTTACAGTGGAAAGTGGCAGGTTTTTGAGGAGTGGTGCGAATGTAGGGATACAATCCCTTTTTAGTGTTCTATGGTAGACCTGCTGTTTTTTCTGCAGTACCTGATGGATGAAGGAAAAGCTTTCTCCACAATTAAGGTGTACTTGTACTTGAAGGTTCTACAGGCTCGATGCTTCTGGACCGTCCCTGGCACAGGCTGTGCTGGAGGTGACGGCACCTGGGGTGGTGTGACAAACTCTCGGTTCAATGCTATTTGGCTTCGGGAGATTCAGGCAATCCGGGAGTGGTCCAAATCTCCCATAGTGAAAGTCAAAGTTAGACAAAAGAGCTTTAGGTTACTTAACGTAACCCCTGTTCTTTGATAACAGAGTGAGGTGTTTCACCAACATGTCCTTCGTTGCAGAGACACGGAAAGAAACCTATCTGGAATGATTTGTAAGAAGCAAGTCAACTGTGACTTTATGAGGGGGTGTGGCCTCGGCACAGTTTGACCTGTCTGTCACAGACAGACGTGATGTCATTGGAACTTCCATAGTTAGTCACGCCGAGGCAATTCCCATAGTGAAATGCCTCACTATGTTATCAAAGAACTGGGGTTACGATAAGTAACCTAAAGATTTTAAAAGGGATGCCAAAGTTGTCGGCTTTCTTCTCAAAAGCTAATTCTGCCTATTGTTGCTTTGCTAACTATAGCTTGGCTATGCATAACGCTAGATCGACGTCTAGGATACTTTTCCTCACGCCAATGATCAAAAAGGATTGTCTACCTTGTAACATTAACATAATCATATGTGTCGTGATTTCCCTGGCAGACAAATCACATCATGTAACACATACTTTCTTCTTCCTGCTTCTGGCGAGAGCAGACGTGTTTTTCCTCCTCTCCCCTCTTATCTTAGCTTGGCTCCTTCCCAGTCTGTCTACCCGTTCTTGTGGAACTTTTTCTCTTTTCTCTTTGTCCCCTGCCTGCTGTTTTCCTGAAACATTCGAAATGGAATTGATTAACTGGTCACTCAGCGCTATTGACAAGATTTTTTTCATCTAAACATGCTTCTCTGGGGGAGCCACAATGTCCGAGTGGAACATTCCCTGCAGGCTATGTTCGCGATTCCTATTCACGGGATTGGCAGGTGGTCTGCCTGGACGTTCTCACTGTGGAGGACGTTGAAGATATTTGGATAATTGTACTACTGTTGGTGGGGCTCCTGATCATCGGCCTTGGGGTCTCGCTGACCTACCGTAAAATTGGTAAGACAGCCGCCAGCAAATTCACCCACAAGCTGTCTGGGGAACTTAAAGAGTGCCTACATGGAGTGGTTGAGAGGATGAAGGTTTTACATCTGAGGGCTGACCAGTCCTGTGAACTGTCTTGTAACATCTCAGACCGGACCGCCGAAGCGCAGAAGGGGATTGATACCAACAGGGCCCAGTCGGTGGAGTTGCCTTGTGTGACCACCAGTCTGGCAGAAAAGGTGGATGGACTGCAAAAATCCCTACGTGATATGGATGCTCGCATGACGCTGAGGT
>NC_045744.1:5316498-5316603 GCF_008692095.1 Etheostoma spectabile
AATTGAGTGATGGACATTGATTCGGATAAATTCTACCAAGTCACCCTAAATTGGACTGCAACTGATCAACTACCTGCGCCGCCCTCCCCGCCACCCTTCACCCGA
>NC_045744.1:5316613-5317086 GCF_008692095.1 Etheostoma spectabile
AACCAGCAGCTGGCCATTCTATCTCATCCTGTGCTCTGGTTATCTCTTAAAGGTCACGCCGATGAACTGAGCTTTTAACAACACAGACAGTTTGACGCGCACATTGCACACACAACTCACTATCTCACACACACACCATACACTCCCTCCCCCATCCCGCCCCACATCCATATGTCTGCCTCGATTCTGTGTTTCTCGCTCCCTCTCAATGCCACCTCAAAAATTTCCTTCATGTGTCCACATGAACTGTGTGTTGTCTTGTGCATTACGTTGTGATGTTTGTATTACCATGTTGCTATCTGCATATATCGTTTTCAAGGAGTGCTTGTGGCGGCGCTTGTATTAGCAGCGGCCCGGAGGCATGCTCCGATCGGTATTTTGTTGCATTGTACTTGTACATGTGTAATGACAATAAAGTTATCTATCTATCTATCTATCTATCTATCTATCTATCTATCTATCTATCTATCTAT
>NC_045744.1:5317096-5326001 GCF_008692095.1 Etheostoma spectabile
CTATCTATCTATCTATCTATCTATCTATCTATCTATCTATCTATCATACCAGCTGCAGCTAGAACAGCCATGGAGATACCATGAGCTAATATTGGTTTGATTGACATTCATACTGCTCATATTATATATACGTGTACTATATTGCTTTATATTAAGAACACAGACCTCTATTGCTTCTCTGGTACGCTGTAAACATTGCCTCACACCTTTAGACTTGTACAGACAATGTACAGAATAACGATAGCACTGATACTTTACTAACATTAGCTTGCATATGTCTGTATAGCTGATGTTAGCAATGAAATGGTACCAAAATAACATTTAACTATTATTACACTGGAAGGAACTCTCACGGACGCTAATCTAAATGCCCTCGGAATGGAGGGGCCTACAAAGTAATATTGAGTTGGTTGTCATATACAGTTTCACCACTAGATGGGAGAAATACACAATGTAGCTTTAACGTGAAATTGTATAAGTCTGACCCGTGTTCCAGGTGTTGTCACAGCTGACCCAGGGCAGCTTGGATCTGAATGAGAATACCAGGTAGAAAAGAGCCCAAGCTTCAATTAAAATGTAGATGAAGCCACAGAGCGTTATCGTCAGTTGTCCAAATCCGATTCCTACAGTAGAAATACAAACCACAGTTTTGAACACGTGTTGAGGCATGAAACATTAGAAATGAATTAATATGTATTGGTATGATCAAAGTCAAAGTCAAAGTCTGCTTTATTGTCAATTTCTTCACATGTCAGGACATTCAAAGAGATCGAAATTACGTTTCTCTCCATCCCACGGTGTAGACAAGACATATTTTACCAATAAGGTCCACAGACAAACATAACATTCAAGTAAACAATATAAAAAGTAAAAATAAAAATAAAAAAAAGAAGGCACACACAATGAAGAAAAATAAGAGCAGCAAAATTTGAGTTGAGAATGTGCAATTGTGCATACAGTAGACAGTCAATATAATCTAAAAGTCAGGCCAATAAATGGCTGAGGTAGTTCTGTTTGACCTAAGTATGCACGTGGCATAATGGTGCAAGTTATGTAAGATAATTTTATGTAAGATAATGTTATGTAATGATAATGGTGTTATAATGTGGTATACAGTGATATGGGCTTTTTCTCCCCTTTCTGCCCAATTTACTTTAACTCACCTTGAGCCAGTGGACACAATTTCCTCCAAGAAGTGATGAATCCTTCCTGGCTGAACTGACCAAATGAAGTCTCCAACAGGAACAGAGGTATCCCACACACCACAGCTAACAGACAGTATGGCACCAGAAAAGCCCCTATGCGCATTAAATATAAAGAAAACTTAAAGAAATAACAAGAGGTACATTTAAACATGAATATGTAGTCAGAGGTTCAGGGGAAAAAGGCTATTCTGTTTAAGCTTAATACCTTTTTTTGTTATTCAGCAGTCTAAGGGACTTGAGTAAAGATTTATGTCTGCTTATGAATATAAAATATGGCATATTGATTGATGAAATTAATTAAATACTAAAGTGCACCATTACCTGAATTATCATAGGAACAGATCATATCTTTAAGGTTAAAGGAGTACACGAAGTGGGTGGTTTCCAAAAAAAGTAAGACTCCAAATCTGTCCAAAATCTTTTTGGTATTTCACAATAAAAAAGACAAAAATAGCTCATGGAAATGACACCTTACATCATCCGCTTTACTCATCTCCCATTGACAAAGAGAGACTTGAGTTGTGGTTTGTTTGGCTCACCTCCACCGTTCTTGTAGCAAAGGTAAGGAAATCTCCACACGTTGCCCAGGCCGACCACATTTCCCGCAACAACCAGAATATATTCAGTTTTGCTGGCCCACTGTCCTCTTTCTATAGCACTTGTCTGATTTTCTCTTTTTCTCCTTTGTCCGTCCATCCTGACATCCAAGGACTTCATCCGTTGTGTAGTGAGTATTCAGAATACCGCAACGTTTTTTCTTATATCATGTATCTTTTCCTTATTTGATTATTAACTGCTGTTTGCCAGAGCCAGAGGGAGCTATTGAAAAAGGTGTTTGTTCAAATATATCTATTTAAAGACACTTTGTTTAAATATATGCATATGCAAACTGATCTTTGCTGCTGTCATGTGTATGTGTGTCTTTTCATAATTTGTCTACCTTAAAGCTGGGCCCACGGGCAAATTGGGTAATTTGGGGCCCGTGGGCCAAGTTTGGCCCACCCTCCTCTCATTTTAAAAGTAATGATTACAAAACGTAGATTTTTTGCAGTTAAAAAGTAATCAGAGTTTAACAGCACAGTGCTGGTAAACTTCCCATTGAAATTACAGACATATGTTTTGTCTATTGAGAATGGAAAAAATGACTGTAATCTTTTACATAAACATTTAATTTTGGCCCGTGGCCTTCCATCCGGATACAATGGATAATTATGAATATGAATTTGGGCACCTCTGGTCTACATCCTGCTCTGAAGCTAGCAATAATTAAATAGAAACATAAAAACCAGTCATTCTAGTTTGTAGGTCTAACTTTAAGTAGACCAGGAAGAGCCATTTTGTACCTATCTGCTTTGAAAGTGCCAGAGGAGCTCTTGAATTAAATGTGATTTTCATATTCCTAATTTAACTATATTCTAATCTTTACTCAAAACTCTTACTAAACACCAAACCAGCTCCAGTGTGTATTTTGTAACTGCCAGAGGCGCTCTTAAATTAAAACACCCACAGTGTCGAAATCATTTAAATATTGAGCCATTACATTGAAAATTGTTGAAATAATAGATTTCTGTAGCCTACTTTTTCGAGTAGCGTCCCACTCTCCACACCATTGTCTTTGTACAAAAAGCCAAGTCCTGAGATGGATAATGTTGTCAGACACTTTTATTAACAATCTGAGCCTGTCAGAAGCAAACAAAATCCTTTTTTATTGGACAAATAGTAGACCAGAATGGTCCCATTAGGTTACATCTGTTTGTGTACAGGTGGAGCAAATGCAGCAGTATGGCTGAGACTGGATGGGGTAGGGGAAGGGGACAAAGCTTTAAGGCACTGCCAGGGTTTGTTTGACACTCCACTGCCGTTATGATGATTGCCCTAGAGTGTCATGTGCGAATCTTTCTGTTTGACTCCCCCCCCATGGGGATTTTCACACGTCTTCTCTATGTTCCCATCATCCATCACCTCCAGGGCACCCCTGAAGCTCGGATCTTAGAAGTCGCCCCTTACACGTTGGTGTTTGCCAAGGCTTGTTCCATCCAAGACTTTCCCACCATGCTAACCTGCGCTATACGCTATTTCTTCAGGATATGAGTTGACTGTTTACTGCATCTGAACAGCATTCTGTCTGTCCCATTCTGCTGTCCTAAATGGTTTTTCCTCTCTGTGTACTCCCTAACTGACGGTGTCATAATCTAAAAATGGTTGCCTCCCTAACCTGGTGCTCAGGGGGACAGCAAGTTGACAATCCTGCCTGTGCTGTTATAAGGAATACTAAATGTGCTGTCAAAGAATAGAGGAGACACGTTGAGCTGGTGTTAACTACACGGAAGAAGGATTTATTCTTCCTTTGTACTTGTCAGCAAAACTATTCTAGACCTGAATGGGAACTACTAGTGTAGTGACTTAATATGCAATATATTGTATTTACATAAGGGATGAAGCGAGTGGAAATAAATGAAAATACAAAATAATAGGGGGTGTTGTTTTTCTCTTAATTTCATTTTTACTGACTTTTCTTATTCTTTTTTTTGTTGCTTTCTGAAGTTAACTGTTTACACATATTAGGACAAACTGGGCTGTCAGTAATGTCAGTTTTATTTGTATATTGCGTATTTGTATCTATATATTGTTAGATTAGATTAGATTAGATTCAACTTTGTTGTCATTACACATGTACAGGTACAAGGCAACGAAATGCAGTTTAGGTCTAACCAGCAGTGCAATAGCAGTAAGTGCAGGATATACACTGGTTCCATAAGTGCAGGACATGGATATGTACTGACTAAATATAGAAATGAATACTATTATAAACTGAATTTTACAGATAGATTTGTCCTATGAATATAATATAAAGATAACTAGTATTGTGAACAAGATTTGCAGATATGTACTGAAGATAATATACAGGTGGATATTACTACAATTAGAATTTTTACAGATATGCACAATGAACATAATATACAGATGGTTGTTACTATAACAGAGTTTACAGGTGACTATGTACTATGGATATATATACAGATGGCTATTATTATAAACAGAATTTTTACAGATAGATATATGTAATAAGTTAGGCTAAAATGAGCAGTATAACAATAGATTTTAAGGTAGTACAAATAAAGTTTGGGCAGAAGCTATCCAAATTAAAGTGCAGTGGAAAGTAATTGCATATTACAGTTAAAGTACGGTATAGCATATGTATATGTAAACAATTGGTACTGTAAATAAACAGATATATATTGATATATATTGTTACTTGTAATATTTAGTTTTTGTAATCTGCCTAGGGACTAATACGTTAATAGGCATTTTTGCCTATCTACTGGCATGTTTCTATCTTGTATTTCCATACTGATGTTCATTAACATGCTTTGTAAATGAAATGTTAGCTAAGAGATTAATACAAAAAGGGATTAGCAGCCATTCACATACAGTTGTGCTCATAAATTTACATGCCCATGCTTAAGTTGACTAAAAAGAGGAATAAAAAAAGCTTGTTTTGGAAATTTATCTTAATGCCTTAATTAAAAAATGAGGTAAAATCCAACCTTTAAGGACACCAATTTTCTTTGTGAATGAATGATGTATTGTAAATAAATAAATCTTCTTCTTTAAAATACAGGGGGCATAAGTATACACACCCCTATGTTAAAATACAGGAGGCTTAAATATACACCCCCAATGTTAAATTCCCATAGAGGCAGGCACATTTTTATTATGCAAGGCCAGTTATTTCATGGATCCAGGATACTATGTATCCTGATAACGTTCCCTTGGCCTTTGGAATTAAAATACCCCCCCCCCCACATCATCACATACCCTTCACCATACCTAGTAATTGGCATGGATTTATTTCAGTTAGACTAATAGCCGGTTTGATTTGCATTGAGAGATGATTTTATGGAAAGTATCCCATGCCAATACTGCAAAAGTAGTCGTTTGGACAGATATCAGTGTCTAATGCATTGTGCATTTAGACCACTGTAAAGAACATTGGAGTCAAAAAATGCAGCTTCTTGAAAAACCACTGAAAGAACATCTCAGGCACAGTTACATAACATAGTCAAACAAACTTGGAAATATAAGATAACATTTGAATGCCTCTAATCTTATCCCCAACCCAAGACTAGAATGTCTGAATTCTGAATACCCTTTTGTGACACTAGTTGTTTGGATGTCCTTTTATGGAATTATTTGAACATGTTGAGAAATGACTGATGAGTTATGACTGAAAAACATAGTGACATTTCACTTAAGAGCTCCTCTGGCACTTCCAATGCAGACAGGTACAAAATGACTCTTCTACTGTACTACTCTACTCTAATCAACATTAGACTTACACACTAGAATGACTGGTTTTATGATTACATTTAATTATTGCTGGCTTCAGAGCCGGATGTGGACACATTAAGCAAAGACACATACTAAAAGCAGAAGAGATCAGTTGCATTTAAATACATTTAAACAAAGTTATGATGAATGACTTTAAATAGCTCCCTCTGGCTCTTGCAAACAGCAGTTGAGAAAGATACACAATAAGTTGCAGTATTCTGAATACTGACTACACAACGGATTAAGTCCTTGGATGTCAGGATGGATGGACAAAGAAGAAGAAGAAGAGAAAATCAGACAAGTGCTGCAGACAGAGGACAGTGGGCCAGCAAAACTGAATATATTCTGGTTGTTGCGGGAAATGTGGTCGGCCTGGGCAACGTGTGGAGATTTCCTTACCTTTGCTACAAGAACGGTGGAGGTGAGCCAAACAAACCACAACTCAAGTCTCTCTTTGTCAATGGGAGATGAGTAAAGCTGATGATGTAAGGTGTCATTTCCATGAGCGTGCGTTTCTCGGTATTTATCTCTTTTTTTTATTGTGAAATGACAAAAAGATTTTGCACAGATTTGGAGTCTTTCTTATTCTGAACCCACCAACTTTGTCTACAAATTTAACCTTAAAGATATGATCAGTTCCTATGATAATTCAGGTAATGGTGCACTTGAATATTTAATTAATTTCATCATTCAATATGAAACATTTTATATTCATAAGCAGACTCAAGTCCCTTAGACTGCTGAAAAACCAAAAAAACGTATTAAAGTTAAACTGAATAGCTTTTCCCCCCTAAACTTATGACTAAATATGAATTCATGTTTAAATGTACCTCTTGTTATTTCTTTATGTAATGAATGTGTTTACACTTTTTTTGTGATTGTCCCAGGGCCAAAACAATATATTGCGAGGGAGACAAAACAACTCAAGCAGAAACAGACACATACACAGACAGACATGAGACAAGGGACCAAACACCTGCTCAAGTTAAATCAAAGGCTGTCCTCAACAATTCACCAATGCTCAGCCAAGTGTCGAGAGTCCTTCATGGCGCTCCATGAACGCGCGCCGTAGGGAGCTCCATATCCACCCCATCCAAGAAGGCAAGGGGCCATGCCCAGATAGACAGCTGTAAGTCCAGCAAATACAGCACGTTTCTGAGTCCCAGAGAGCTATAAGGCTGACAGGTCATTCAGAATCAAGACATTGATGATACTTCTGGAATGTTAGACCATACATCATGGAAGGTGAGATTGACACTGAGACTGATCGACATCCTCTCAATAGGAAGGGCAGAGCGGCCTGATATCACCAAGAACTGATAAAGCCTGGATACCATATCCACAGTTTTTAGGCTGCACAGTAAATAACTTCCAGATAGGATGTATGGTCAGAGGCTTCTATGAATGTGTTTACACTTGATGTACTGTATATGTGCTATTACTGTTTACCTGATACTTTGTACACTGCATTTGCCAATAAAAAGAAAAAAAGTCTCTATTTACCATAGGGGCCTTTCTGGTGCCATATTGTCTGTTTGCTGTGGTTTGTGGGATACCTCTGTTCCTGTTGGAGACTTCAGTTGGTCAGTTCACCCAGGAAGGATTCATCACTTCTTGGAGGAAGTTGTGTCCACTGGCACAGGGTGAGTTGAAGTAAAATGTGGGGTGGGGGAGGGTAATGTAATGTTATTCTTGTTCCTTCGGACAAGCTACATTTGAATTACCACCACAGGTTTAAACATATTAGACCTTGCTTATTGTTTTAGGAATTGGCTATGGATATTTCATTATGAAACTTTACGACTTCATCTACATTTTAGTCCAAGTCTGGGCTCTCTTCTACCTGGTGTTCTCATTTAGATCCCAGCTGCCTTGGGCCAGCTGTAACAACACCTGGAACACGGGTAAGATTAGACAAGATTACATTCAAAATTAATTTTGTATCTGTATCAGACTGGTTTCAGTTGTAAATATAACTGCATGTTAATTCGTTTTCATATGGTTGATACCTACCTAATGGAAAATGAGCTCACTTACAGGATAAACGTGTCCCGGTGAAATAGATCACCAGGTATTGGAGATACATTGTTGGAAAATATTGTATGGCTGTCATCCCTGAAATCTGTGTTTGTATCCAAACCCAGCTAACTGCCTTGGGTTTGAGACTTTAAATTCCTCTAATGTGACTGCAAATCAGACCAACACCACCTCTGCTGCAACTGAGTTCTGGGAGTGAGTCTTTTTCTTCTAATGACCCATAAAACTTAATTACTGTGTCACTAATGTGCAATATCCTGTGTTGCGCCAGTAAAAACGATGTAAAATAATTCCTGCTAGATGAAAATTTTATCATCATAAATGTGCCCTTGACACCATTGTTCAGTGTCATTTTATTTAATGGTGTGTACAGATTCTGCACTCTCACTGTTCCCAGTGCAAACTAGCATTTTGCAATGCAATGCAAGTCTGCAATGCTAGGTTAGAAATAGTTTGTTTCAGCTTTTCCTAGGTCATTATAAAATATGTATGTATTTAAAGTGGAATTACAGACTGCTCAACACTTTCTAATCTACTGCGGGCACAGAACTCACAGTACATGTCTGTTATTTTTAGCTGGCCATCAAGTCTTTGCGCTCCTTTGTGTCCTTTAAGCTTTTATTTTGACATTTTCCCCTTTATTGGAAAGTATAGGATCACACAGGAAACAAAGAAAAAGTTCTTGCATAGGATTGGATGCCCAAAACTACAAAAAAAAATCATTGAAATAGATTTAGAAAAATCTGGTTTTCTCTTTTTGACAGATCTAAAGGACTCCAGAGTAAAATATGGAATTATTCTGGAATTTATTGTTACCATTTGCCATATTCCCCCTCTCCTCAGGCGGCGTGTGCTGGGTATGTCGGGGGGCATTGAGGAGCTGGGCAGTGTGAGATGGGAGCTAGCTTTGTGTCTTCTGGCCTGCTGGGTGATCTGCTACTTCAGCATCTGGAAAGGTGTCAGATCGTCTGGAAAGGTAGGTGGAAATAATATTTTATTTGCCTTTGTTTCACATGAAGAATGCCCTATAGACAGTCTCCATCAATAGTTTGAACTTTTTGAACATATCAAGCACTTAATTTCCTGCATTCTGGGGAACCTTTTGTTATCAATTTGTTTGTTTTCTGCATCAAGTTATAGTGCAAATGTCTTTATGTAAAGAAAATTATAGCTTTGTGTGGGGTACTATTCAATTCAATTTTATTTATAGTGTCAAATCATAACGAGTTATCTCAATACACTTTACAGATAGGTACAGTAGGTCTAGACCACACTCTTTAATTTACAAAGACCCAACCATTCCAGTAATTCCCCCAAGAGCAAGCATTTAG
>NC_045744.1:5326011-5341136 GCF_008692095.1 Etheostoma spectabile
GCGAGGAAAAACTCCTTTTAGGGAGAAACCTGGGCCAGACCCAGGCTCTTGGTAGGCGGTGTCTCGTGGTTACAGTCGGGGATGGGATGAACAGTAGCAATAATAGTCACAATAAAGATAATTGAACTATGACTATGACTAGAAATAGTAGTTATTGTGATCAAACATTTTTTAATTTATTTAAACAATTAAACAATACACTGCGACATAGGAACGCGTTCCAGAACCATAAAGAAGAAGAAAAAAACAGAAAGAAAAGAAGAGGAGGGGCAGACCCAACAAAAACACAACAGCAGGAATGGAGCTTGCAGCTCACCAACAAGACACAAAGACAGACACACACAAACAAACAAACACACGACATGGACAGAGAGACGGACACAAGACACATGGGACCAAACACATGCACAGACATGGATTTCAAGGATTCAACAATGCTGAGCCAAGAATCCAAAGTCTTTTGTGGCGCTCCATTAATACGAGCTGTAGAAAGCTCCATATATATGACATCCAAAAATGAAAGGGTCCATGTACTTATAGACAAGTCATGAGGTGCTTTCTAATGTGTTGCAACAATTTTCTTAGGAGCTTTGAGTTCAGCACACACAGCACAATTTGAATTTTAGAGGGCTTAAGGGGTGACAAATCATTCAAAATCAAATCACAGATAGTCATAGGTACAGTATAGTTCATCAAGGCAGATATTTTGTATGAAATATTGTTCTAGAACTGACCAACAGGAGAGCAATCCCTGATCATGTGAAGATATGTACATTGGACTTTTAGTGGGCACAAAGTTCATAAAGGGCTGTTAATTACCTTCATGTGATCATTTTAGGGGTGAGTTACAGTATGTCCTATGAATGAAATTGTAGTGAATTTGCTGATGGTCTGGATTATGTGACACTTCTGGAATGTTAGACCATGCATCATGCCATTTTAAATCGATGCTCAGGTCTGGGAAATCACATTCCCAGAACTGATAAAGCCTGGAAACCATTTCACAGGATTTTGGTTGCTCAGTAAATAGTTTCCAGATATGATGGATGAGCAAAGACCTCTGCCGAGGGACACCGTATGCTTTGAGTGCTCATCTTAATTGAAGGTAAAAGAAAAATGAGGAACATAGTAGACTGAATGTGTTTTGTAAGTCTGAAAAAGAGCCAAGAAGTCGTGAACCGTGAAGTTGCCGGGAAAAGCAAATATTCCAGCCCTCAATGATGATCTCCGCGCAGCTTGTAGGATTGCCTGCTTGGTTGTGTAGAGGAGAACGTTAAAAATCAGCGTAGTAGTGGTGTATTTGTTTGGACTATCACTGTAAATCCGGTGGGCTCTCATAATCTTGATCTGAACATCTAGCTATCTAGGTAGATTTGGGAACCACTTAGTCAGTGAACGCAATATACATGTTTTTTTAGAACATTTTGGCTAGGAGCTACACTTTTAGCCGACTCTAAAGCTGGCTATAAGCACAGAATGCAAACTTGACATTTGACATTTCACTGTATTGGAAACTGCACATGCAGAACAATTGTAATTTTAACTAACACCTATCTGAATTAGATTAACTTGCAATATTAAACTTGAGACAAAGCAAAATGCCAAAAGGTGCAGAGGTCCAAGTACTGGGGGATGACAGGAGAAGAGTTAGTAAATGACTGATGGGTTCTCTCAGTACAGCCGTGGTAACCCTTGCACTGCATGTGAGACAAAGACAGAGTGAGAGAGCTATATAAGTTCCAAAATAACTTTAATTGCAACTTCTCACGTACAAAACTAGAGGTCTCCAATACTGCTTAAAATGCTGGTATATGTATCGGCAAGTACTGTAGTTTAAGCACCGATCAGCAAATTAATTTAGCACCGAAGAAAATCTACTTTAAAGTAGTTTATGTTCTTTTTCCATTATGACTGACTGTCAAACTGGATAACAAAAGAAAGCTCTCTTGTGTTTTAAAAAACAGTCTAACCTGAGCCAGGCCGTACAAGGAAAATAGCAATCATTTCACATCCATAATGTGATGGTATCGGATGAGTAATAGGCATCGTCCGATAAACAAGAAATGGTATTGGTCCATCTCTATACAAAACCAGCATGTGTGCCCTTCATTTCATCACAATGTGGACCATGAACATAACAAACATCGCTGATTGACCTTGCATTGATTTATGAATTGAATGAAATGACTACTCACCAAATAATTAGTAAGACGGGGATAACCTCGGGGATGGATGAAGAAAAGAATGGCTATATTGCTCTTCCCAAAATGCAAAAAGAAAACGTGCATGATACTCTTACTTCAGATACACAGTTGGTCAGCAGTAAAGTTCTGTATTTTAGGAATACATTATAGTTGTTGTATGTTGGGTAACTTATATTCTCATTTGTATAAACAGTAAAGGGCTGTATTTAACAATAACATTAATAATGTGAAAATCCTGCTATAAATGAATTGACAGCGATCCTTAACATTAAAAATGTTTTAAGGTGGCGTATTTCACAGCTACATTCCCCTATGTGATGCTCCTGGTCCTACTCATCAGGGGCCTGACTCTACCTGGAGCTTTGGACGGGATTTACTTTTACTTGTATCCAGACCTGAACCACCTGGCTAACCTTCAGGTGACCATTTAAATTAAAACCAACTTTAGGATTACTCTGTTATCACTAATGAAGAACATAGTTTAAAATCTGCCTTCATTTTTTTTTATATATACTGTATATATTTCTGTTTCCAATGCATTTATGTATTTGATCTGTAACATCATTAGAGACATCTGCATTTCCATCAGGACAGTCTTTGTTGAAGATAAGGAAAGATTTATAATACATATGCATAATATGAAATGTCTTTGGAGATTGGACTCCATCTTTATAAACAATTTGGAAGGGTTAGAGAAGCCAAGACAAACCCCCCCCCCGATGAAGTCTAGACACTGGTGATGGTGGTAAAGGAGCCCGAAGATCGGACCAAAGGAGTGAAAGGGAGCGGACTGCAAAAGGAGGACCCAGGGAGCCACGGTTTACGAAGACTGAAGGTGGAATGGGTGGAGGTTGCACTCTTGACTGAAATGACAGCTGACCGCAGGGAGAGAGAAACCGATTTAAAGCAGCGACGTAATGCTGTGATTGGTTTGTAAAGTTCATGGCTTATTCCTATTGGTTTAACTGAAGAGAGACTGCCTCCACCCAGCTGATCAATTTAGGAAGAGAGAGGTGATTGAATTATTAGCAAGGGAGTAAGCCAGCCTCCACTAAGTGTAGCTCCTACGGCACCATTTTTATGCTACCTAGCACCTAGTACCTAGCGTCATTAGCATTCCATTGACTTCCATTCATTTTGACGTCACTTTGACAGTAAATAACTTTACAACTGAAGCTTTTAAAGACTATTTGTAGCCTTTTTGCTGCTGACTAATGACAACAACACTGTTGGTGTAATCCACATGATACAAGCCTTCGTGCACCACCCCCAACCCTCCACGCAGTTGCCTTTAACCAAGGAAGACATGGAGAACTAAAAAAAATCATAATTGACTCTTCAAAAGAGGTAATTAATATAATTTGCAGCACGCCAAAAACGCCGGACGACACAATCTTCTGAACAACGTACTGAGAATCACAGAGGGAGTTGTGTGTAACTGAATTAGCTAATTAGCTTTGTATCATTTGGCAATGGTTTGAACGTAATGGATGTTTGTTAATATCCAAAAGTTGCGCACTAAAGCTTTAAAGCCGCCTAAATACGATCCGCGGTAAACTAGGCGTAGTTCTATTTCCACAGCACTGCTGAGTACGGTCTGCCAGAGGAACATACACTCATTGAATGGAGAAAAAGGAGTGAAAAAGAAGGAACTTCCTTGTACGTTCAAAAGTAGTTTTAGTTCAAAACTCAGATTGGACAGATAGTCTAGCTAGCTGTCTGGATTTACCCTGCAGAGATCTGAGGAGCAGTTAACCATAGTCCTCATAAACATACCAGAGTTTAGAACGGCAACACAAAGAAAGAAGAAGGTGACGGACATACGGCCGAAAAAAAAGGGACATTTGGCGGAATTTCCCCAAACGAAAAGGACATGTACAATATTATGTGAAGTTAACTGTTGACACAATACAGTAACGTGAGATATTTAAATTATCTGGATACATGCTTTAACCTCTTACCAGTGTATTTCCATGTGTACTTCGTCCATAGCAATCCCACCAATCGGTCCCAAATCGTCCCAGTTAGAGAGGAAATGCTGAAACTTGATATTTTTCGAGTTGCTTAGAAGTTGCGGTAAATGTTCCTCGATCTGACCAGGGTTTAAAGTAAGCACAAAGAAAGCGGAATTAGGAGTGATCTATTAGGGATCAAAACATCTGTGCAAAATTTCATGGCAATGGCATAGTGATGATAACGACAACTAATCAACAGGCATAACCAATTTTAAAAAAACACAAAATTTCAATCAGAAGAAGAATCATAAGAATTATACTTTTTCCTGACATTCCAGGTCTGGCTAGAGGCAGGATCCCAAATATTCTTCTCCTATAGCTTGGTTACAGGGACTCTGCATGTTCTGGGCAGCTATAATGACTACAACAACAATTGTTACAAGTAAGTATATGTTAGATATTACAGGGACCTTCGGTTACATTAATTTTGTAACGTCTGTTTGTATACTCTACTTCGTTTATGAACAGATGAGGGTTTGCCAGTATGATCTAAGTCCCATAAATTCTACCTGTAAAACGGGGGTTAGTTACTTTTTTCTGGGGAAAAGGTGAAATGTTTGGCAGGTGATACTGTGTGTATGGAGAAATGAAGACTAAGCTGAAAGAAAACAAGAATGCACTTAAACTGGCAAAACCTGTTATTAAGTCACAAACACAGCAGAGAAAATAATTCAGATCACTTGCTACTCAGGGGTTTTGTATTTTTGTCATAACATTTCCTGTTTCTATCCTGTTTTGGTAGAAACAAAACATCACCTATTGTCTCTCTTTCTGTGGCCTCTAGGGACTGCTTTTGGCTCTGTCTGCTGAACAGTGGGACCAGTTTTGTTGCTGGATTTGTCGTCTTCTCTGTACTTGGATTCATGGCTCAGAAACAGGGTGTCAGTGTTGACAATGTGGCTGAGTCAGGTATAACTCTTTAAAAATGAAAAAAAAAACATAATATATAGGGATGAGCGAGTACAGCATTATCTGTATCTGTATCTGTTTACCACATGAATTATCTGTATCCGGATCCGTACTCGGACTGGGTGGGGCCTAAACAGGAAGTGGTCATATTTAACCCAGAAGTGGGTCGGGTTCTCTTGAAATGTGCGGGGCTTTAACCGGTATGTTATTTTAAGCATGCAATTGATATGAATTGATCAGAAATTGTTATATTTATTGCTGATTAGAAAACTATTTACACGACAGCTCAAGCTCAGTCAATGGTGTTGTCATGGTAACAAACAAACTTATACAGAACGTTTTGCAACAATGAATACAACAGATGCGGTTGCAATTATGAAGTAAAATGTAATGAACAAGAGTTTTCATACTCAATAAACTTTTTTTTTAACTTTTTATTTTTTTGATCAGTGTGATTTTTTTTTTTTGGTTCTTTTTTTGTTGTTTCACACCAGGTATATGTGGGTGTGGTGTGTTGGAGTAGAGAGAGACACAGAGAGAGGGGGGGGGGGGGGGGGGGGGGGGGCAGCTGACTGTAAAAAAAAAAAAAAAATCTCCGATGGCAGAGATGCAACGGGAGTTGCATTTAAACCAAGCAGCATGTCTGAAACCACGTTCACCAGAAATCTACTGGTTACTATTCTGTAAGTACTACAAACCAAAGTTAAAGACAAACCTGAAGCTGAAGTAACCCTAAACGTTAACGGAACAGATCCGCAGACCCGATTAACTGCCTGCCTGCGGGAGCGAGCAAGCAAGAGCGAGCGAGAGAGAGAGAGAGAGAGAGAGAGAGAGAGAGAGAGAGAGGCCGAGGGAGCGCATTTCTCCGTGTTCTGTGTGTGTGTGATTGATCCGAGTGGGTTTGCTGTGATTACCACAGAACGCTGCGCGGCCAGTTGAGGAGTTGTATTCAATCCGAGCACGGATATTGACTCATATTACTCGTATAATACTTGTACTCGGCAAAAGTGCTTTATCCGTACCGGATACTCGTTTCAGCCGGATACTCGGATCACCCCTAATAATATAGGCTACAGTATGTATCAGTATTGACTCTCTTCATGTTTATTACCTATACACAGGTCCAGGTTTGGCCTTCATTGCTTACCCTCAGGCAACAGCTATGATGCCTTTTCCACAGTTCTGGACTGTCTGCTTCTTCCTGATGCTCATTCTGCTGAGTGTTGACACGCATGTAAGATTGTTGCACCAACTATTGTAAATGTCTGTAATAAATAAAACCGGCCCACCTAGTGGAATGGAGGGGTTGGCACACTCACAGGTAGACAAAGAAATCATACAACTGCTCTCTTTTTGCCCCCAGTTTGTGACAGTAGAGAGTCTTATCACCACTGTGAGCGACTTGTTTCCGAAGCTGTTGCGTGCACCAGTGAAGCATGAGATCTTTGTCCTTGCCATCTGTTCGTCCTTCTTCCTCATACACCTGACCCTGGTCACTGAGGTAAAATAAATGTTGACGTAAAAGCACATTTATGAAGCATATTTACACGTTGTTACAGTGTTGTTTTGAAAAATGTTAACGGTCTCTGTCTTCTAGGGAGGAATTTACGTATTCCAGCTCATTGATTATTACGGTTGTACCAGAGCCAGTCAAGATTTTACGGCTGTATGTCAATGCCTGGCTTTAGGATGGATTTTTGGTAAGTAAAAAATGGATTTCCATGGTTTGGATGTCCATGTGCTTTTACTTTCATGACACTTTCTATTTTTGGTCATCCAGATATTAAAGTTTGTAAGATAGAAATACAAGCACACAAAGAACTGGGAAATGCAGTGAGATACAATTGGTGAGATACAGTGGTTTACAGTTATGGTAAGTGACATTGTAATGCCTGATATTGTTGGCCAAAGGAAGCATGTATAAAGAAAAGGAAATAGGGCCCAGAATGCTTCCTTGAGGAACTCCATAATAAATATCAATTGTTTTTCTACCTTCAGAAGGGCGGCTTGTAGACTAATGTGTGGACCACTTTTGTTTAAAGAAAATGTGTTATTCAGATGAACATGTAGTTTGTTAAAAATAATAAACTTCAAATGGAGTCAGCAATGTCCAGAACAGACCTTGTAATTAGGTCCCGAGCGCTAACGATGTAGAAAAAAGCTCATTTGAGCCATACCCCTAACGCAACAGGAAGTCCGCCATTTTTATTTGAAAGTTCAAAATTAGTGCAAATTTGGCCATTTCCACGTCGTAATTTAACAATCTCCTCCTGGAGATTTCATCTGATCAACTTCAAATTTGGTCTATGCAATCTTAAGACTTTGAAGATAAAAAGTTGTTAAAATACGCAAGTTATAAAGGACCAACATCCGGTAGGGGGCCATCAAAACAGGAAGTGGATGTTACTTGAGTGTACATTGACCAATTGGTTTAAAACTTTCAGAAATTTATAAGAGTCCAATCCTGAGGAAATCTAGAGAAAGATAATGACTCAAAGTCATAGCAACCCCTAGTGGCAATGGGAAGTAGGCCTAAAAGTCAAAGTGCTATACTTTAACGATCTTCTATAAAATTTGGTCTGTACCATCTCAACACCTTAAAGGTGAAAAGTAATTAAAAGAAAAACTTTCGGTAAATGTGTGGGCGTGGCATGGCGGCTATTTAGAGTTCACAATGTCCTTTCTGCTTTAAATTTCTCATGATCAACACATAAAAGTTATGTGTGGTCTACATGTGATACTGAGCCATCCCCTATACTTTAACCACGGCCATCTACCAAGGCCACGCCCCCTTGTGTAACATTTAAACCGTTTAAGGCAGTCTTGTGTGAGGTCACTGAACGCAGCCAAGTTACTTTTAGATTGGTCATGGTTTGGCCCGCCTCCTATGCTTTAGCCACGCCCTTTAATAACTAATGACCCGTTTGATGGACACTATTGTGTGAGGTATCATTGAACTCAGCAGAGTTCCATTTTAAGTGGTCAGGGTTTGGCCCACGGAAGTGAGTGAGGACGCGAGCTTACTTGAAACCAACCTACTTTTAAAAAAATAGTCCCGCATTTTCATTACAAAATGTTTTTCTGAACATCAATGACATTCAAAACGGTGATAACTGAAACAGAGATACTACACACCATGTGTGTATACACAAATGTATTGCAAACAGAACTAAGTACTACACAGATAACATCTGGCTCTGCACCACCAAAGTTAAAATAAAATAAGAATATAAAAAAATATAATATTATATTATATATTTAATAATATCTATATAAAAATATAGAATATATAAGTGCATATGACACTGTTATCAAAACCCACGCAATTGGCATATAGACACACTTGCAGATGGCATCTTGGAAGTTTGTGATCAATACTGTATGGTGATGTAACTAAGTGGTGTCCCATTTCATAGGGGGATGTTTTCACCCCTACCCCTTACCCCTTGGGCCAATGGGTAGGGGTAAGGGGTAGGGCTAAGATGGAGAAATGGGATTCAGCCTAGTTTTTGTTTTATTTTTGGATGACATAATTTTGTAATTGTTTTGTAACACTGATTTAATTGTTGTTAACCTTACTGAAAGACAGTCTAGGTAGAGTTTTTTTGACACGGAGATCCCAAGCTGTCTTTTTTAAATTTTGAAAGTATCTAGTGTGCAAAACAAAATGATCAACTTGTCTCAATGTCAGCATTTTGCAGTATAATTCAAATACTTGAACATAATGTGAAAAAAAATCTTAACTTCCATCAGGTGCTGACCGCATATTTAACCTCATTAAAGACATGACAGGACAGAGACCATCAGTTTTCTTCAAACTATGCTGGAATTACATCGTCCCTCTGCTTTCACTGGTGAGTCAGAAACACTTTGCTTGCTCTTGACTAGTTGCCAATGACTTCACAACGTTTCCTGAAATGTAATAGTTTCCTCACTAAATCAACTTGTATATGCCTTCCAGTGTACACAGTACAGCTTAATTTGCATGTTAAGTTTCATAACTAACCTCCGATAGCGCTCTTAGCTAATTTTATGTTCCATAGTCATACACTGAAATGCATTGAGTTAGTTATTTATAATTTATGTTGAGTCCACAATTATGCAGTTTCAGAATTTGCCTCTTCTAAAGTATCTTTGTTATTCAGTGAATGACACATTATGTCTCTGGACCATAGACTTTTAACATTAATATATATAGAGTATGCCCTGGGCGATGTTTCGTAATGTTTTGTAATTGTGTAGTCTGTTCATAGCCCAGCAAAAGTAGACTAGTCTTGCTTTTTTCCAGTTTTCCTGTTTTCTTTCAGCAACAATGCATGATATATTCATGCAGAACAACTGAAGCCATAGGAAATGGTTTCTGTACTAATATTTCTTTGTAAGACAAGCTCTTTACTCAATTTCCCCACCTAAAAAAACGTAACGTGACTCTCTGCACCTTCCCAGAGTTCCTTTATCCTGTATCTGGTTCATTACCAACACCTAAGGATCAACGACTGGTACGTTTACCCTGACTGGGCGTACGCTCTAGGATGGTCCATGACCCTCTCCTCTGTTCTCATGGTGCCACTGTGGGCAGTTGGACAGATGTGTTTGACAGCAGGAACCTTCAGACAGGTCAGTGTTCAAAGAACAGTTGTAGATTATATACAATGTGAGAAAAATACACAGAATACCAATAATACAAAGATGTGAGCGAAGCCATTCGCTCCGTTGTGGCAACGCTGCCTAATATCCACAAGTTAAAGCCGGAGCGAGACCAAGGGAACAGTTTGATTTTCCAGCTTGCTCCATTAGTGGTGAAGGAGTTAGCTTAAGTGAACGCTATTGATGCTAAGCCAAACGTTAGTAATGGTTATTAGATTAGATTAGATGATTAGATTAGATGATACTTCATTCATCCCACAGCGGGGAAATTCCCTTATTACAGCAGCATTCTCTACAATTAAAGCAAAACAAATAAGTAAAAACACAGGAAAAACAGGCAAATACTAGACAATGTGCAGAAGATAGACTGAAGTAAAGTGGCTTCACAAAAGTTTTTGTAAAGTAAAGTAAAGTGCAGTTGCCATAGTACAAGAAAACAACATTGCAGTGTGGTAAGTGACCTAAAAATTAAATTGAATATGTAATTAAAGTGATAATGCGAAAGCAGGTAACCATAATATAAGTTACATTCACCTGTGCGTTTTTAATAATTTTGAAAAAGTAAGTACTTGTTATGGCAGATCCAATAGTTTTAAACTGAAAGAGTACCCTACAGCGCATGAAATTAACACCCGCTGTTGCAAGTGAATTTGGTAATTGGCGGGTAACACTGTCAATCTACCTGCCACGTTGGCTGGTAGCCAATGAGAATTGAGTGATTCAGACGCGTAACTATATGTAAGCAGAGTACGCAGTTGCTTACTGGCCTGGACCAATCAGGGGTCCCCATCACAGGAAGACATTGATTGACAGCCGGGGCCCCCTATCGCATTTTCATTACTCGCGACAATCCCAGCAGTCTCACGTGCAGCCACTGACCAAGCGGGAGTGGGAACGGGTCAAATTAATTTCCTTGTTTCTGATATGAAGACGAGACGTGTGTGACTCGAAAATATCACCAATAAAATGTACAGCGAAAGACGTCTTGCCAACATGGACACATGATACCATCAATGTACGCTATAAAGTTTTTTCACTATAAAGTCGCTGAAAGTTGCTGCTGTTTCAGACTCTGTAGAAATGAAATGTACGCTATTACGGTATTGCAATGACAGCTCTAATTCCATTATTTTTGAAATGTCTTGGTAAAACTGTTTTTCCACTGAACACAATGTATTTCATCTTGAAACACACTGCACACTGGCAGGGAGAGGGACTTCTGAGCTGCACAGTCTGTCATTAGGAATGGTATGACAGATAACTGCAGTGGTTTTGAAACAGTGACTTTTTCAAACCTTGACAGTCTAGTTGACAGGCGATGCTTCCATAAAATACTCACACCATAAGATTTATGATAAATAGTCATCAGTTATGGTATGTAGCCTGTAGAACTAGAAAAAAAAACTTATATTACAAAACCCAACATTAAAGATATCTAGCCTTACACTGTACATTGCTGTCGACTTATTGTCAAGCCCTATGTTCTCATGATTACAGTTGTGTAAAAGCTTACTTACTTTTTTTATTCCAGCGTTTGTCCATTCTTTGTCGTCCTGCTGACAATGCAGCCTTGCAACCGGAAAGCGGAAAACTGAAAGAGGAGGAGGCGGCGGTCGAACTCAGGGCGTCCGCAGTGGCCGCTGAACTGCAAAGTTACATTACCTAGACATCAGAGCGGTCATATGAGCTTCTAGCAAAATATCATATAACTCAGCGATTTCAGTGATACCAAGCTCAAATTATTGCTTAAATGACAACATTAATTAATTATTTTTCAGAAAAATAGATCTCTGGGGATGAATAGAAGTTTGTGCTGGCCTATATAATTACAAATTTAATATTTTGGGGGTAGGGTTATTGGTCAGACAAAATCTATTTGACACTGACATTATATAGTTGATGAAAACTATGTGGTGGCGATGCCCTTCTCTCCAGATGTGCACAGATGTTTTAGTGTTCAAATGTGGGTTCCACCTACACAATGAATCCTTTGTCAAACGGTTTAACATGCTGTAGATTACACCAGCCTAGGATTGGTCATTTTTTATTAAGCACCTGAAAGTACCCACTTTGATAATCCCCATTTTAGGTTTTAGTCAAATGTTTCAGTAGTATATGCAAATATTAAAAAGATTCAAACTGATTTGGAATGCTGTCAAGTTGTTATATGACCACATGAAAACCAAAAACCAGTGGTGGAATGTCATTAACCCTCATGTTGTCCTCGGGTCAAATTGACCCGTTTTACTATATCAATGTTCTTTTAATTACCCCAAATAACATGATTGATTCCACACGCTCTTTGGCAAGTACAAATCTCTACTTTCATTCATTTTGGGGCGTCTTACCCAATTTTATAGCATTTGGAGAAAAAAAATTGAAGTGTTTTTGAAATAGTATTGAATAAAAGTTGACATATTCCTGTCTGTGATTATCCATCAACATACATTCCTATAATTTTAGTCTAAATAATTCCTAATTTCTGCTTTTCTAACTCAAACATTAGGTATAATTTCCTATAAATGAGGTTTATTGACCATAAATTCCAAAAATAACTGTAAAACTAAAGTTAATAAATGTTGCGTAGTGTTGAAAAAGGGACAAATACGTAAGAAAAAGTAAAAAAAAAAAAACATTGGTAAAAAGTGTCAAAAAAGAGTCGATTTTCAATTTTGATGGGAAGACAACTCAAGGGTTAAGTACACTTACTCAAGTACTGCCCTTAAGTAAACCACTGAGATACGTCTCCTCAGTAACAGCAATAAGATGGGACTTTTAGTCTTTTGAGACGTGGCTGGATGACTCCATTAAAGATGCTGAAATTGAAATCGAGAACTATTTCTTAATCAGGAGAGACCTGATTAAGAAGAGACCAAAACCGTACAGTTGACATTGGTTTTAACCAGAAAACGGACTTGGATAATGACCAAATTGAAGCAGTCTTGTTAAACAGTCTGCCTATCTTAGTTGGAGCATGCTACAGGCCACCTGACCAGACAATGTTTTACTTCTGGAACAAGTCTGCTTAAAGTCTATGGACTTTGTTAAATCGGAAGTTATCGAGATAGATTTTAATACTGATAGTCAAAAAAACTGACCTTTCCGGCTATACGGCATTATTGAAGTTTTGTCGCTCATTTAGTAGTTTACATCAGCCGATTAAAGAACCAACACGTCAAACTATTATTGAACTTGTTTTAGTGTCAGAAAAGTCTAGAATAGCAGAACGTGGGGTAAGTATTTATGGATTGAGTGATCGTTCTATTGTTTTTTTTGCACTTGAAAATAAAGAAAGCAGTGCTCAATGTCCATCGTGCTATAACAATCAGTTTGCTGAAAAAGTATAGCAAAGAAGCACTTGTGGACTGCTTGAATCTGATTAACTGGTCTACTGTGCTGTAACATTGAATTTAACAACATGAGGGAAGTCTGGAGCAGCAAGAGGAAAATCACTGGATTCAGACCGACTGGCAGCAGAGAAGTTGAAGGCAACTTGAACAGGGCCAACAAACTTAATCTGTTCTTTAACAGATTTGATGCTATGGCTCCTATAACACGATTTAAAATGAACAAAGTACCATTTTTGGTTCCAGTAGATTTTAAAACAAGTACAGTACATGTGTATATTTGACCATTTGACAATTTTATTATTGACCATATTGCATTTGATTCAATTACATTCCAAAATGTTACACAATGACAATAAAAGTTGATTTAACCAGGCAATCTGATTGGCCGAACATTCAGAACATGCTCAAATCAGCAACATTACAGAGTTGAAACAAAAACTGTTTTTAAAACATTTGTATTAATTAAATTGATCAGGAACCAGAGTGAAAATAACATTCATATAGTGATTCACAACGCTTTGTTAACTTTATTGGAAATGTTTCCTTTAAAACTGTGACTCTGTGCTACTTTAAAACACTGTTTTTACATGTGTACAACTTTGCTTCATTAGTCACAAAGCCCTGTCTGCACACACTGCCAGCAGAGTAATCCTTTAACGATTTGCTACATTTTTAATATTTTCAGCGCTTTACCATCAAGCAGCAGTGGACAGTTGGTGAAGCAGACATAGGTGTTCCAAAATTTTTTTTCTCTGAATCAGGTACTGACCTGAAAATTTGCTAAATAAAAATGTATGACAGGAGAAAAGCAACAGGGAGCGTCCTCGGGGCCACTGACATTTGCTAATCCAAGAATCATACCGCAAACAAAAGCTAAATTGCACAAGCACTTCACATTTCCATTGCATTTGCTACCCTCTGCACAGCTATTGGGACTCTTACAGTTTTCTCTTAAAGCTTTAAAATAAAAGCTTCCAAAAATGAAAAAGTTCTCTTTAGCTGACTTGGGTAGGCAACATTGTATATATGGCAGATTGCCAACATCACACTGACAGCAGCTGAAAGGTCCACCTCTCCATTTTCATCTATCATTTTGTGTCCGTCCATCTGAACATTTACTGATGTCCTATCACTCAGCGGTTTCCTGTCATGCTGCTCAGGGTGATTGTGGATGTTGGCTTCACTGGATCCTGAAACAACAAGGCATCAACGCTTACAGGTATACACTAATTCAATTGTTTTACAGTTGTATATAACTTTTTAAGAATTGTTCATTTATCCTTATCTAGACTATTGCTACAATTTATTTAACATGCCAATGGTTTTTCAGATTAATTGATTAATTATTTTAGTTTCAGCTCAAGTAAACAACAATAAAAACAAGTCAATCATACCATTAGATAAACAAGCATTTTAAGTTAAATTCACGCTCGTTCTTTTTATAGTACATAAACTCAACCTTTTCCAGATTCTTCGCCACCCCATCCCAAAAATATAACGATGAAAAATACAGTTTACATAATTCAATTGAACACAGTTTATTTAACTTTTGATCAATTTAAAATATTTCACGATTTTTGGTTTACATGAGAAATCAAACATTTTATCATTGATCTTTATCGGCCGATATTTACTAAAACTGCATGACCGGGTTCTCATCTAGCTGCCGATAAACTACTACACCACAGATCAACAACTGCGTACAGCTGCGTGCCTGTGACTCTCTGTTCATGTGAAGTCCTGCCTCCCACCCAACTTATTGCAAGTAGGTCCTCAGGCACGCGCACGCAGAGTTTTAGAATTGTAACTGCAGATTCAAGGAGTGCAGGCATAACGTTAGAAAAGCTGTAGACTGTGTGCAACTTCTACAAAGTGTGACTGATACATAGAAGTCGGCTTTCATCATCCATACCATTGGTTTTCTTGGTAGAAAGATCCTATAATAAGTAAAGATTTTTGGCACGGATAAAGAAACCAAATCAAACATACATCTCTATGCT
>NC_045744.1:5341146-5341352 GCF_008692095.1 Etheostoma spectabile
CATCAAGAACTGAAAATAGCACTTTGAAACATACCGTATCTTTTTTAAGGACAGTAGGTTGAAGAATGGATGATGGTAATCTGCCAGTGTTTGGTGCTGAGTAGTTCTGTCACATTTTTTTCAATCTCAGTGTCATTCACAAAAGGCCTTCTTTCCTTTTTAAACTTGTTAGCGATTCATGTAAAGTATCCTAAAAAGAAAGGAAA
>NC_045744.1:5341362-5341894 GCF_008692095.1 Etheostoma spectabile
AGAAAATGTAAAGTTCTAAATCTGATTAACTGCATCTTTCATCTGTGACCATGTTTTAGGACATTGAAGTCATGTACAGATGTTTTGGACAATTACACTTACATATCCAGATCCATACCTTTCCTTTAACAAAGGGAAGCTGATAAGGACAGACCTTAGTGTGTGTGAGTTCCACATACTCCACGTGAGATGGATACCTGCAAGTTTTAAGTGAGAAACTTGCATTCTTATACACATTTTTTATTGAACTTCTGCATTTTCCTATCTAAGACTTGCATTTTCTCCTGGCTTAAGTGGTCGAACAGGGCTTGAATCAACATGGTTTTGAGTCTATTCTTAGCATGCAACTTCAAGGCAGCCTCATTATTTGACAAGGCAGTGAGGACAGCTGGAGGAAACCGAACTTTGCAGTTGAACAAATGCTGGGATGCAGCGGGTGTCCGAATTGCAGGACTTTTTTTTCACTGCAATAGAGAAAACTTAGATTCAACCCTCTGGAGTCAGCCGTATCGCATATGACATAAAACCACAA
>NC_045744.1:5341904-5342602 GCF_008692095.1 Etheostoma spectabile
GTCTTGTTTAATATCTCCAGATCAATACGGTGCAGAGAAGTACTTCCTCAACAATTGTAGCCCATCCAGAAGCTTTTTTAAATCATCGTGGAATTCTTTTTACAACATAAATAAATAATTATGAATCCAAAAATCAATGTTACAACGAACACCTCCCTCTCGTTTTTACCCTCTCTTTGTTTACACCTCGCCCTTGTATACGAGATGGCTGCACGAGCCGCTGTGTGAAAAACATGCATAGTATGTGTGTGTGTGGCTGTGATACAGCTTGTTGTCCGGTTGCTCTCCACATTGTTTTTACGTTCAAACGTTTAGGCACAAAAACACTTAGCAGGGAAAACCATGACATAGAAGAAATGACTCACCCTTTCAGCTGCTTCAAACCGCCCAGGAATTTCACCTGGTCTTTCCTTCTTGGAAACAGCCGCTCACTCATTTGTTCGGTCATCTGCATTAGTGTACATCCATCTTCATCATTGTCTGTGACACAGACAAAACATTAGAACTGAACCCAGGACATTTATAACAAAAAGACAATACATTGCTAAAAACAGTTGGCTGCATATCAACTACTAATGTTAATCAGGACCATATCATGTTAAGCTTTCAAATTTGATGCATCTTTCCACCCCAAATATAATGCACACCTTATTCTTACCTTACTTCGGGAAGTTCTTTCAAAGGCCGATGGATGAGTG
>NC_045744.1:5342612-5343130 GCF_008692095.1 Etheostoma spectabile
TATGATTTCTTTACCATCACATCTGTATGCCTCCAGAGCATGAAAGTCCACCTCCTCCCCAGCCTTGAACATCAACAGCTCAACAGTTTCTCTGATATGGTAGGAATGAAGGGTGTCTTGAAAACGCTGTTGTTGTGAAACGTTTTCCAACCAGAATCCAGTTTGACCAAATATGCACAATCATTTTCACAAACAGTGGTATCTGCTCTCCTTGTACAAGATCCAGAATGAAGATATTTCACATTGTGTACTTAGTAGAATTCAAGATGCTGCATTTACTCTTCCAGAGTTTCTTGTCCACGGCAATAACTGTCTCTAAGTTCAGCAAACAAGCCGGTTTACATTGGCTCGTGAGTGTTAGTCTTTGATGGGACTTTCAGGCTGCCATTCTCAGCACTGACAAAGCTGATCTCTCTTTGCAAGAGTCTGACATATATTTACATAGTTTTTGGTGATTCTTGCAAATTTCTTGAAATACTGATGTTTAGCTTCATATCTCATGCACCAGTAAGACTGAT
>NC_045744.1:5343140-5349368 GCF_008692095.1 Etheostoma spectabile
TCATGCACCAGTAAGACTGATGTGCTCCAAACTCAAGAATAAGCCGAGGATAATGCACAAGGAAATGCAGTTTAGGCGAGAAGTAAATAGGAAACAGATACAACCTTAATCTTGTTAAAATCTGTCAAAAAAGAGTAATCAGTCCGTGTAGATGACTTATCCAATGAGTGCTTATGATTAGGGCAAGAAGGGTCGCTCCTATTTCACGAGCCACAACTTGTCCTTTTCAACCTTAGGTGGAATGAGGAAACTGAGGGTCCTGACTAATGTCCATTTTTCAACAGCAATCCCAGAGATATTTCCATTCAGTGCAACCTTTTCAGGTATCACAACAGGTTTGAAAGGGCAATCATTCTGTCCATAGCAAAACTTCCTTTAAATGTCATTAACTACCTGGATGCTTAGAGTTTTATTCCTGTGCAAGGCCAATAGAACAGACTTTAGAACAAGAGGAGCGATGCCTTCTAGGAAGTCATGTCTAACATCTGGCGGGATACCTTGGTAGTTTCAGCTTCTTAAATATACACGGGCCATTTACATCATATGTTGACTTACAACTTGGATCGTCCTCAACACATTTTAAATGGTATGCATGAGTTGTGTCTGTCCTTAGGACACAATTTTCCTCACTAATTGTCATAAACAGGTCTTTATACTGACACATACAGAATCCACATATTCAACCATTACTGAATGAACCACTAAAACCTGCAAGTGTGTGAGCAGTGAGAGTGTCTGCAGATTTACTTTAAATACAGACTTCCTTTGATGCAATAGGTCCTACCATCAAAATCCAGTTGTAATCCACCCTCTTGCAATTTTTGAAGGTCACAAATAAGTGGTTCTACATTTTTTTTTAATCCATATGATTTCACAAGTCTGTGTTTAACAAGTATCAACAGATAAATATGCCTCAAAGCAGATCTGTGTTTTGGTTGAATATTCCTTACAGTAAAATAAAAAGCAGATACTTTATGTAGAAGTCTCTTTAATCCTAAAGGATTAGCAACTTCAAGTTCATAACTATACAGCTGAATTCTCAAACATGGTTCATTAGTGTTGAAAAAATGATTTTCTTGGTATATTTTGCCATTGTTGAAATCAGTAAAGGTGTCAGAAACAGGGGTATCTGGTCTGAAATTCTGCCTGACAACATTTTGAACTTTAAAAATTAAGCTTAACACTTTTATGAATGGGATGTTCTAAAAAGTGTTCTGTTTACCAGTAGAAGGATCTACACCCAAGACATATTCAACAAGTTCAATTAAGTTCAATTTCTCAACACAATATTCATCTAGTTGGTATGTGCAACTGACTGCAATGAAGCTAAGTTCGACCAAATTATTGTTTTCACTATTCTGAAACTGGAGACGTGATACATCAACATTTAAAATGTGCAAACATTTAGAAAAATATCCTTGTAAATGTTGATGAAATGCTTAAGAATTGACTACTTCATTGACAATAAATGTTTGAACCTATCAATTTACATTTGTCTCCTGCAAGTTCAAAGAGAACAATGCCAGTTGTTTTTTAATAGTCTGTAAAATTCTCAATATAATCAAGTTCTGAAGATAAACTTGTCTAATCATAACTTTGAGTAGACACAACAGTTTCTTGAGTCAATGTTGAACTCCAATTCCGGTGCTTGGTGCCTATGTTTTTTCCTGATGTGATTTTGTAAAGATTTTACTGAAAAATATTCTTTAGGGCAGTTTTCCAGTCCGAACACAATAGATAATCAACTTTCAATTGGATGATAGATTTGTTGATGTTTTAGTAGCTCCTTAGTTGGTTTTCCCGTGGAGCACCGTGGAGACTGATAGGATGCCTCCCTCTAAAGCCTCACCTATGAAGGCTTGTAGGTACTCTTGGAGATCATTATCGGGTGCAGTAATCTGAACATACCCTGTGAGTTTTGTGGGTTAGGGTACTAGTGGCATATGTATATCAAACTGTTTGGGTTAATCTGGGGTACTTATCTGAACATACCCTGTGAGTTTTGTGGGTTAGGGTACTAGTAGCGTATGTATATCAAAACTGTCTGGGTATATCACGGTGTGGGGGGGCGTGGCCTTTCAAAGTTTGCATTTGGAAGCCTTAATTACAGCACCACCATGTGGCAGATCGGCTTCATATTTCTATAGAAGCACATGCACACCATTTCCAGTTATTCCCCAAGTTTCATGTTTCTAGCTCATTCCAGCTCACAGGAATTTAAGCCGCCGCTGCAGACAAATAATAATAATAATAACTAAGACAGACAAACATAGAAGGGTTCTACCGCGGTTTGAACCCTAAATATATTACAGTACTCTCTCAGGTACTCTGTATTGCTGAAGCTGCACAGCTGTTTACAGCGAGAGTAGACACCCACAGGTCTGCTTCAGAGCGCCGTGTGTTTGAGTCGGACCCATAGACTGTAAACATCATGTCACACAACTTCAAACTAAATCATCATATAGCGCTTCTAAACTGTGTTAATCAATGCATGTGCATTGCGTGTTTAGTGCTGTCACTGACTGGATTAGGTCTAGGTCCCATAGTAGCCTATATTTGAATTTGTCGTCTTTCATGGAGACCATATTCTGATAATCAGAATCAGCTTTTTTTGCCAGGTATGAGGACACATATGAGGAATTTTCCTATTTTAGCGTTGCTTAAGATTAAATTACAATGCCACATGGGGCCGACACCTTCAGAAATTAAAGACCCACTCAGAATTTTGACTTTGTTGCTTTCATGTAATTCGAGCACTGATTTAGCCTAGCTTGATATCCGTGAACAACTAAATTTTCTTTATAGTCAAGCTAGATTGACCGACATATGACGGACAGTATGTATGTATTTAATGACCCCACTTGGTATTTTTTCCTTGTTTGGTTAACCATGTTCCTGGGATTTGGTTCTAACAGCCTCTTAGTTACCTACGAGACCTAAGCTTCTCTTCTTCTTCTTCCTATTTCTTGCTGAGCTTTTCTTCTTCTTCCCGTTTCTTCCTGAGCTTTTCTTCTTTTTCTTCTTTCTTCCTGACCTTTTCTTCTTCTAACAGTTTCTTTAATATCCTCCTGAGCTTTTCTTCTTCTTCTTCTTCCTGTTTCTTCCTGAGCTTTTCTTCTTCTAACAGTTTCTTTAATATCCTCCTGAGCTTTTCTTCTTCTTCTTCCTGTTTCTTCCTGAGCTTATTTTCTTCTAGCAGTTGCTTTAATATCCTCCTGAGCTTTTCTCCTTGTTCTTCTTCCTGTTTCTTCCTGAGCTTTTCTTCTTCTAACAGTTTCTTTAATATCCTCTGAGCTTTTCTTCTTCTTCTCTTCTGTTTCTTCTGAGCTTATTTTCTTCTAGCAGTTGCTTTATATCCTCCGAGCTTTTCTCTTGTTTCTTCCTGTTTTCTGAGCTTTTCTTCTTCTAACAGTTTCTTCATGATCTTTTCTTCTTCTACCCGTTTATTCCTGAGCTTTTCTTCTTCGACCTGTTTATTCCTGAGCTGTTCTTCTTCTACCTGTTTCTTCCTGAGCTTTTCTTCTTCTTCCTGTTTCTTCCTGATCTTTTCTTCTTCTACCTGTTTATTCCTGAGCTGTTCTTCTCGATGTTCTTCTGAGCTGTTCTTCTACCTGTTTCTTCCTGAGCTGTTCTTCTTCTTCCTGTTTCTTCCTGAGCTTTTCTTCTTCTACCTGTTTCTTCTTGAGCGTTTCTTCTTCTTCTTGTCTCTTTAATGTCCTCCTGTGTACGAAATAAGTGAATATACATTTAGTACCATTCCACATACCACAGAAGGTTGTGGGGGGATCTCTTCAATACATTTAAGGAGACAGAAAGCTTCCTACTTCACGTCGTGAAACTGTCCCCTCAGTATCCGAGTCATCTGCAGAATAGCGTCGGCTGTATCTCTCAGTGATTGGCTCGCTTCAGTCACATGATTCTTCGCTATCAGTTCTTTCCAGTTGTTAATGAACTCATGAAGTGCAAACGACATCCCAACAGCTCCTCCCACAACCTGACCATGAATACAGATTAATATATGATTAATTCATACTTATTACTCAGTTCTAAGGAAAATACATAAACATGTATTGAAGATTGTATTTCTATTTTTTAAGACATGTATTTTACGTGGAGCTGTCATATAGGCTAATATGTTAAAGTACATATTGTGTGAGAGTAGGAATGTGTTAGGCCTCGGTCAAAAAGGTCACGGAGAGGAGGAGGAGAAGAGAAGATTTTTGATGTTTGATGCCTATTGTGGGAGTTATAGGCAACGTAATAAGTTTGACGTAATTGTAGCGCCACCTAGTGGTCAACATAATATATTTGGTAATATTATTATTATTATTATTAATATTTGGTAAGTCAGGTCATCTACCCATGGTAATATCTACCCTGTTAATGTAAGGTAGTTCACTTTAGTGTAAGTGGTTAATCCAATCTTGGTCACATAGGCCACGCCCAATTGAATTAATCATTACCCCGCTCTAAGGGGCACCTCAGGAGTGGCCCTACATGGCACCCATCAAAAAAAAAAAAAAAAAAATTGTATGAGCCATTGATGAGATGTAAACTTTTTGTATTTGAAGCGTCCCTAGTGGCCAATGTTCGTGAAATTTGTTTAAGAGCCTCAAAGATTCATATCAAGGAATAATCCAAAGTTTAGCTTTGACAGCATTTACTTTGGCCGAAATATGGCAAAGTTGGTGTTTTGATAGTTAACGACACAAATTTGTTTGTGCGTTATATGCGCAATTTTTTATTCTATAAAAAAATCTTTTTACACCCTTTTTGTCAGGTCGCTCTGGAGATAATATTTGTCAAGTTTCGTGCAGATCAATTGCACCGTCCAGGAGGAGTTGGAAAAAGGTTTTAGATAAATTGCAATTTGTTACACATAAACGTGTAGGCGGAAATGGGCATGGTCTATATCACAAAATTCATTTGGATCCATGGACCGTTTGGAAATATGGTTTTTAAATTTCCGATGTACGGTTTGGGAGTTATAGGGAGTTTTTTCTCTGCTATAGCGCCACCTAGTGGTAGAAGTACGTCAGTAAATTCGTCTGAGATCTTTGCGGAGTTGTGGACCGGTCCTGAAAATGGCATAACGCCACCATGTACGGTTTAGGCTGCAGCGTGAGTTTTACACGGAGAAGAAAAATAGAGGAGGAGAAAAACCCGTAGGAAAATAAGTATTTGAACACCCTGCTATTTTGCAAGTTCTCCCACTTAGAAATCATGGAGGGGTCTGAAATTGTCATCGTAGGTGCATGTCCACTGTGAGAGACATAATCAAAAAAAAAATCTAGAAATCACAATGTATGATTTTTTACCTATTTATTTGTATGATACAGCTGCAAATCATGCCGCTTAAAAATGTGTCTTCTATTTTGTTTCAGCAGTTTAGAGTGGTTAGTTTATCTTTGTAACCATAGCAACACAGTACCAGTGCATGTTGGGAAATAGGATATAAAATTGCCATGCGGCAATCAGTTACAGGAATGTGTTGGCCTACTAGTCGTCTGTTTCTAAGCGGATCGCTTTTCCTTCTCCCCTTTTTTTCTCATCGTGTAACAATAGGTTATTGCTCGTTGTTGGTTTTGTAATCATATTGAGGCAGCGAAGAAGCTAGTTTGTTTGTGCTGGGCCAAGTTAGCTTATGTTTCTTGCTGTTGTTGTTTTTGCTAGCTTAGCTTAATAACTGCGTTATATGTGTCATATAGGCTACAGCGCCATGCAAGCTAAACGGCGCTATTTACACTGATTTTGTGCATTTGGGTTTGATTTATGATATAGACTTCTCATTGTATTGTATTGCAGTTTCACAAAATTCCCAGTAAACTTCATGGAAATGAATCAACTGTGTCCTGGAGTTTCCTGGGAGTGTTTAAGATGAATGGAAAATAGCCCATGACACTATCAGCTAGAATTCTGACCCTCAAACACCTGTTAGTCTGCCTTCAAAATGTCCACCTCCACTCCATTTATTATCCTAAATGAGATGTACCTGTTTGAGGTCGTTAGCTGCATAAAGACACCTGTCCACCCCATACAATCAGTAAAAATCCAACTAATAACATGGCCAAGACCAAAGAGCTGTCCAAAGACACTAGAGACAAATTGTCCAACTCCACAAGGGCTACGGGGAAATTGCCAAGCAGCTTGGTGAAAAAAGGTCCACTGTTGGAGAAATCATTAGAAAATGGAAGGAGCTAACCATGACTGTCAATCTCCCTCGGACTG
>NC_045744.1:5349378-5349519 GCF_008692095.1 Etheostoma spectabile
CAAGATCTCACCTCGTGGGGTCTCAACAATCCTAAGAAAGGTGAGAATTCAGCTCAGAACTACACGGGAGGAGCTGGTCAATGACCCTAAAAGAGCTGGGACCACCGTTTCCAAGGTAACTGTTGGTAATACACTAAGACG
>NC_045744.1:5349529-5349640 GCF_008692095.1 Etheostoma spectabile
TGAAATCATGCATGGCACGGAAGGTTCCCCTGCTTAAACCAGCACATGTCAAGGCCTGTCTTAAGTTCGCCAATGACCATTTGGATGATCCAGAGGAGTCATGGGAGAAAG
>NC_045744.1:5349650-5349722 GCF_008692095.1 Etheostoma spectabile
AGATGAGACCAAAATAGAACTTTTTGGTCATAATTCTACTAACCATGATTGGAGGAAGAAGAATGATGAGTA
>NC_045744.1:5349732-5349850 GCF_008692095.1 Etheostoma spectabile
AACACCATCCCTACTGTGAAGCATGAAGGTGGTAGCATCATGCTTTGGGGGTGTTTTTCTGTTTTTCTGCACATGGGACAGGGCGACTGCACTGTATTAAGGAGAGGATGACCGGGCC
>NC_045744.1:5349875-5369825 GCF_008692095.1 Etheostoma spectabile
AATTTCCATTGGCCGTGTAAACCTCCGTATAATTTGGCAGTGCCACCTACAAACGCTGAGGCACTGTGCTACCTACAGCTCTGATAGCACGTGCTACCTACAGCGCTGAGAGCACTGTGCTACCCTACACTCTGAGACAACCGCTACCTACAGCTCTAAAGAACACAGTGCACCTACAGCTCTGAGAGCACTGCTTTACCTACACGCGGAAATAAAACACGTTGTTTGAATGGAAACAACCATGTTTGACTTTGAGCGCAGAAAACTAATATTGATAGTTTAAAGTTTTTAATAGGTGCTGTAACTGTACAGTGAGGAAATAATATTGAACACCCTGCTATTTTGCAAGTTCTCCCACTTAGAAATCATGGAGGGGTCTGAAATTGTCATCGTAGGTGCATGTCCACTGTGGAGAGAATCAAAAAAATCCGAAAATCACTATGTATGATTTTGTATGATGTACTATTATTTGTATGATACAGCTGCAAATAATATTTGAACACCAAAGTTTGATTGAAAATAAATGTAATATTTGGTACGTAGCCTTTGTTTGCAATTACAGAGGTCAAGTGTAGTGTGTGCAAACCTGGTGAAAACTACAGGAAACGTTTGACCTCTGTAATTGCAAATAAAGGTACTGTACCAATATTACCATTGATTTTCTCTGGTGTTCAAATACTTATTGCAGCTGTATCATAGAATAAATAGTAAAAATTGTGTGATTTGGGATTTTGTTTTTTAGATTATGTCTCTCACAGTGACATGCACCACAAAGACAATTTCAGACCCCTCCATATTTCTAAGTGGGAGAACTGCAAAATAGCAGGTTGTTCAAATGCTTATTTTCCTCACTGTATATAATCCAATACACTGACACTAGAAACCTTTAAAATTACATAAAAATCCATGTTCAAATACTTTTTTCCTCACTGTATTTCACGTTTTTTCTTCATGGAGATGTAGTGATTAACCTCTGCCTTTGTTATTTCAGGCTTGATCTCTCTGCTGCAGTTTTCTGCTCTCTGTGCGAGATTAGGAAGACACAGACTCCTCCATCATGGGCACCGCCGACCACTGCTGAGTTGATGTTCTCCTGGATCGAGCAGAGGGAGCGCTGTGCAGAGCAGCTGATGAAACTGGCCCGGAGCTGAGTCGCTCAGAGAGAAATGCACCTTTAGTGAATCTGTTGGCAGCGGAATGTCACTGGTGGGAGCTGCAGGTCTGTTTGGGGCCGGCGTGGCTACTGTGTTGACCCGCGGGAGCACTGTCCACTTTTAGTAGCTGCTGAACTTTTAGCACTTGAGCAGTTGTAGGTGTCGCTGTCTCGGTGGTGACTAAAATCACTGAGCACTTCTTACCACCACACCTTGAAAACGGCGCAGGAAATGAACGAAGGGCAATGAAATTGCAGAAAGAATCCCAAAACTGTTCCACAACTGAAAGAGAAGGTGAGGAAAGTTTATAACATCTTAGACCCGATGAACTGGACCGATGTGTCGTGGCAAAATCCTGGAGCCGTGGCAGGACGGCAGATCGACATGCAGCTGCAGGAGTGGGCTCGACCACATCAACAGTGATCTGAACGACTGATATTAAAGTTCTTGGTATTATGGAGTTTTCACACTTACATCTACTTTACTGGAGAAGAACTGAGATCTTTGATTCTAGAGAGTGAACGCACTCTCAAAAAAATGTCTAAAACTGTCATTTAAAACAGCCTTTAAAAGGAGCCATGGTAGAATACATCATGCATTGTTACATTGCTACGCTTAAATCACACAGAAATACCCACACTATTTAAATCAGAGTAACATTTTTTCAAGATATGCAAATGAGGTTTTTGTAGCCTATAGCTCAATAATAAATGTAACAAGTCTTGACTTGACTCTCGGGCTCATCCCGCCGCAGACAAGTTCCCCCAAAGACAGTCCTACAGCGCCGAGGTCTTTATCCCAGCCAACTTCCTGTTTGATGCCGTTATGTTCGCTTATTTGGCAGAGAGTCACCGGTAGCTCGGGACCAGATCATGGAATAGACCCCGATGTTTAATGTTTCTCATGTTTGCTGCTGCAGCTAGCAGCTAGCCAGCGCCTGCTGTGACCATGTGGTGACCCGGTTCCCTGGTGCTGACTGACTCTGGTCCATCGCAGAGCTGGCGTATCCGCTCTAGCTGAGCTTTGGGAACATATGTGGTAGCAAAGCTACGCGTTTCACACAGCAGGACTGTGGAACCCTATTGTTTGCGTTCACACTTCACTGACTTGAGCTTTTAAGTTACCGCAAGTCAATTTAAATGGAAGCTTCTCTCAGCTGCAAGGGGCAAATCTTGTCAATGTTGCGTTTTGGGCGTTTTAGCATATTGAGCACTAATCGAAAATTGAAATATTTCAACTTTATGGTAATGAGCTAGGATGCGGTTGATTGGCTAATGCAAGCAACCAATCAGATAGACGTCCTTACTGCTAGCTGATCCCTGAGAACATACAATGTAAACTTTTGTTCCTACCACACTTAATTCTGAGGACAAGCTCATAATCGCTGTTGCTAGATTATCTATCATTTTGATAATGTTGTTAGGGACCAGTTAGCGTTAGCTGCCGGGCACATGGTCTCTAACGGTCCCTCACAGAGAAGTCCTGCACGGATCACTAAGTTAGTCTGGTGGCTGCTTGCTCTGCCTGCACGCCGCTTCGGCTCAGCGGCTAACGAGCGCTAACTGCAACAGACACACTGCGACCATTGACGATAAAACTCCTGTCATTTATATACGTAATTTATAAAAGTTTCTAGTTTCAGTGTATTGGATTATATATGTAATTTATAAAGGTTTCTAGTGTCAGTGTATTGGATTATATATGTAATCTATAAAAGGTTTTCTAGTGTCAGTGTATTGGATATATATGTAATTCTAAAGGTTTCTAGTGTCAGTGTAATGGATTATATGTAATTTCTAAAAGGTTTCTAATGTCAGTGTATTGATTATATCTGTATTTTTTAAAGGTTTCTGTGTCAGTGTATTGGATTATATATGTATTTATAAAGGTTTGTAGTGTCAGTGTATTGGATTATACATTGTAATTTGTAAGGTTTCTAGTGTCGTGTATTGGATATTATATGTAATTTATAAAGTTTTGTAGTGTCAGTGTATTGGATATCCATTTAATTTGTAAAGGTTTCTAGTGTCAGTGTATTGTATTATATATGTAATTAAAGGTTCTAGTGTCATGTATTGATTATATGGTTAATTTATAAGATTTCTAGAGTCAGTGTATTGGATATATACGTAATCTATAAAAGGTTTATATGTGTCATGTATTGAATATATCAGTGAGGAAATAAGTATTTAACACCCGCTATTTGCAAGTTCTCCCACTTAGAAATGATGGAGGGGTCTGAAATTGTCATCGTAGGTGCATGTCCACTGTGAGAGACATAATCTAAAAAAAAAAATCCAAAAATCACAATGTATGATTTTTTAACTATTTATTTGTATGATACAGCTGCAAATAAGTATTTGATCACCTGAGAAAATCATGTTAATATTTGGTACAGTAGCCTTTGTTTGCAATTACAGAGGTCAAACGTTTCCTGTAGTTTTCACCAGGTTTGCACTCACTGCAGAAGGGATTTTGGCCCACTCCTCCACACAGATCTCGAGATCAGTCGGTTTCTGGCTGTCGCTGAGTTTGAGCTTCCTCCATGATTCTCTATTGGGTTGGTCTGGAACTGGCTAGGCCACGCCAGAACCTTGAATGCTCTTACAGGGCCACTCCTTGGTTCTCCTGGCTGTGGTCTTCGGGTCATTGTCATGTTGGAAGACCCAGCCTCGACCCACCTTCTCATGCTCTACCTCAGGGAGGAGGTGTGTTTTCCCCAAATCTCGCAATAATATATCAAGGTTCTGGCGTGGCCTAGCCAGTCTCCAGACCTAAACCCAATAGAGAATCTATGGAGGAAGCTCAAACTCAGCGACAGCCCAGAAACCTGACTGATCTAGAGATCTGTGTGGAGGAGTGGGCCAAAATCCCTTCTGCAGTGAGTGCAAACCTGGTGAAAAACTACAGGAACGTTTGACCTCTGTAATTGCAAAACAAGGCTACTGTACAAATATAACATTATTTCTCAGGTGTCAAATACTTATGCGCTGTGATCAACCAATAAATAGTTAAAAAATCATACATTGTGATTTTGGATTTTTTTTTTAGATTATGTCTCTCACAGTGGGATGCACTACGATGACAATTTCAGACCCCCATCATTTCTAAGTGGGAGAATTGCAAAATAGCAGGGTGTCAAATACTTATTTTCTATGATATAATTATACCCTGACACTATAAACCTTTATATGATTACGTATATAATCCATACAGAATTGAATCTTTATAAATACACATATAATCCAATACACTGACATAGAAACTTTATAAATTAAATATAATCAATACACTGAACACTAGAAACTACAAATTACATGTTATAATCACTACACTTAACTACAAACCTTTATAAATTACATATATAATCCAATACACTGACACTAGAAACCTTTACAAATTACATGTATAATCCAATACACTGACACTACAAACCTTTATAAATTACATATATAATCCAATACACTGACACTAGAAACCTTTTAAAAATTACAGATATAATCCAATACACTGACATTAGAAACCTTTTAGAAATTACATATAATCCATTACACTGACACTAGAAACCTTTAGAAATTACATATATAATCCAATACACTGACACTAGAAACCTTTTATAGATTACATATATAATCCAATACACTGACACTAGAAACCTTTATAAATTACATATATAATCCAATACACTGAAACTAGAAACCTTTTATAAATTACGTATATAATGACAGGAGTTTTATCGTCAATTGGTCGCAGCTGTGTCTGTTAGCAGTTAGCTCGCTCGTTAGCCGCTGAGCCGAAGCGGCGTGCAGGCAGAGCAAGCAGCCACCAGACTAACTTAGTGATCCGTGCAGGACTTCTCTGTGAGGGACCGTTAGAGACCATGTGACCGGCAGCTAACGCTAACTGGTCCCTAACAACATTATATCATAAATGATAGATAATCTAGCAACAGCGATTATGAGCTTGTCCTCAGAATTAATGTTTTGGTAGGAACAAAAGTTTACATTGTATGTTTCTCAGGGATCAGCTAGCGTAAAGGACGTCTAATTCTGATTGGTTGCTTGCATTAGCCAATCAACCGCATCATAGCTCATTACCATAAAGTTGAAATATTTCAACTTTCTGATTGATGCTCAATATGCTAAAAACGCCCAAAACGCAACATTGACAGATTTGCCCCCTTGCAGCTGAGAGAAGCTTCCATTGAAATTGACTTGCGGTAACTTTAAAAGCTCAAGTCAGTGAAGGTGTGAACGCAAACAATAGGGTTCCACAGTCCTGCTGTGTGAAACGCGTAGCTTTGCTACCACAGCTGATTCCCAGCTCAGCTAGAGCGGATAACGCCAGCTCTGCAGATGGACCAGAGTCAGTCAGCACCAGGGAACCGGGTCACCACATGGTCACAGCAGGCTGCTGGCTAGCTGCTAGCTGCAGCAGCAAACATGAGAACATTAAACATCGGCGGTCTAATCTCCATGATCTGGTCCCGAGCTACCGGTGACTCTCTGCCAAATCAGCGAACATAACGGCATCAACAGGAAGTTGGCTGGGATAAAGACCTCGGCGCTGTAGGACTGTCTTTGGGGGAACTTGTCTGCGGCGGGATGAGCCCGAGAGTCAAAGTCAAAGACTTTGTACATTTTATTATTGAGCTATAGGCTACAATAAACCTCATTTGCATATCTTGAAAAATGTTACTCCTGATTTAAATAGTGTGGGTATTCTTGTGTGATTTACTGCGTAGCAATGTAACAATGCATGATGTATATTCTTACCATGGCTCCTCCTTTAAAGGCTGTTTTAAATGCAGTTTTAGACATTTTTTTGATGAGTTGCTTCACTCCTCTAGCAATCAAAGATCTCAGTTCTTCTCCATGTAAAGTAGATGTAAGTGTGAAAACTTCCATAATACCAAGAACTTTAATAATCAGTTCAGGATCACTGTTGATGTGGTCGAGCCCCAGTCCTGCAGCTGCAATGTCGATCTGCCGTCCTGCCACGGCTCCCAGGATTTTAGCCACGACACATCGGTCCAGTTCATCTGGGTCTAAGATGTTATAAACTTTCCTCACCTTCTCTTTCAGTTGCTGGAACAGTTTTGGGATTCTTTCTGCAATTTCATTGCCCTTCTGTTCTATTTCCTGCGCCGTTTTCAAGGTGTGGCTGGATAAGAAGTGCTCAGTGATTTTAGTCACCACCGAGACAGCGACACCTACACCTGCTCCAAGTGCTAAAAGTTCAGCAGCTAAAAGTGGAGCAGCTGCTCCAGCGGTCAACACAGTAGCCACGCCGGCCCCAAACAGACCTGCAGCTCCCACCAGTGACATTCCGCTGCCAACAGATTCACTAAAGTTGCATTTCTCCCTGAGCGACTCCAGCTCCCGGGCCAGTTTCATCAGCTGCTCTGCACAGCGCTCCCTCTGCTCGATCCAGGAGAACATCAACTCCAGCAGCTGGTCGGCGGTGCCCATGATGGAGGAGTCTGTGTCTTCCTAATCCTCGCACCAGAGAGCAGAAAACTGCAGCAGAGAGATCAAGCCTGAAATAACAAAGGCAGAGGTTAATCACTACATCTCCATGAAGAAAAAACGTGAAAATACAGTGAGGAAAATAAGTATTTGAACATGGATTATATATGTAATTTATAAAGGTTTCTAGTGTCAGTGTATTGGATTATATACAGTGAGGAAAATAAGCATTTGAACACCCTGCTATTTTGCAAGTTCTCCCACTTAGAAATCATGGAGGGGTCTGAAATTGTCTTTGTAGGTGCATGTCCACTGTGAGAGACATAATCTAAAAAACAAAAATCCCCAAATCACACAATTTTTTAACTATTTATTTCTATGATACAGCTGCAAATAAGTATTTGAACACCAGAGAAAATCAATGTTAATATTTGGTACAGTAGCCTTTATTTGCAATTACAGAGGTCAAACGTTTCCTGTAGTTTTTCACCAGGTTTGCACACACTACACTTGACCTCTGTAATTGCAAACAAAGGCTACTGTACCAAATATTAACATTGATTTTCAATCAATCTTTTGGTGTTCAAATACTTATTTGCAGCTGTATCATACAAATAAATAGTACATCATACAAAATCATACATAGTGATTTCTGGATTTTTTTTTAGATTCTGTCTCTCACAGTGGACATGCACCTACGATGACAATTTCAGACCCCTCCATGATTTCTAAGTGGGAGAACTTGCAAAATAGCAGGGTGTTCAAATACTTATTTTCCTCACTGTACATGTTACAGCACCTATTTCAAAAACTTTTAAACTATCAAATATTTAGTTTTCTGCGCTCAAAGTCAAACATGGTTGTTTCCATCAAACAACCGTGTTTTATTTCCGCTGTAGGTAACGCAGTGCTCTCAGAGCTGTAGGTAGCACTGTGTTCTTTTAGAGCTGTAGGTAGCGGTGCTCTCAGAGCTGTAGGTAGCACAGTGCTCTCAGCGCTGTAGGTAGCACGGTGCTATCAGAGCTGTAGGTAGCACAGTGCTCTCAGCGTTGTAGGTGGCACTGCCAAATTATACGGAGGTTTACCGGCCAATGAAATATTTATGTAAAACATTACATAAAATTATGTTCGTTAACGTTAGAGATTAGTGTAAGCGATTTGTAAAAAGTTTCAGTTAGGAACATAGTTGCAAGTATATATGCACAGAACTGTATATTAGTGACAATGTAGCGCACAATATCATCATAAACTATGTAAACTAAGTGTCTCTCATCCGTTTGGTCTTTGGGATATGTGGGATGCTATTCATAATATCCTACCGCCATAGATTAATGATTGGCACAGACGTCAGGATATTTCTCCCTATTATCCATCTTCAGATAGTGTGAACAATGTATGTATGCCTATCTGTTGATTACACCTGATATCCTACATATCCTGATATCCTAGATGTTGCCTCTATACATGTTTATGATATGTTAATGTTAATGCTCACATTGTTTACCGGGAGATGTGTTCAGGGGCATTCTGGGCGTGCTGGTCTTACAGGGAGGTGTGTTCAGGTGCATTCTCGGCGTGCTGTTCTTACAGGTAAGTGTGTTCAGGTGCATTCTGGGAGTATTGGTATCTTGAGGCAGCAGGAATTTATCTCACCATTGACCAACAAAAACCTCTAAAATCAGTAACGCGCGCGGCATTTCATTGTTTTTTTAACAGAGAATTAGTAAAATGCTCTTAGGCTCGTGCACAGGGACACACACTATTCTTGTTAGACACACAGGGACGCACACTATGCTCGTTACAGACACAAGGACACACATGCAGAAGATTTCATATAAATTTGAGGGTGTGAATCCTCCATCATAACAGCAATGCTCCGAGCTCCAAACACGCCTGTTTGTTAAAGGGAATGGGAGAGGACTTCTGATTGGTTGACCTGCCTGGCTGTTAAAGGGAATGGGAGAGGCCCTCTGATTGGTTGATTGCATGTTACCAGAACACACTTATGAATGAATGTTCTAAAAGCTCCTGTGCCGTCTGCTTTACACTATGCACTCAGATCGTTAAAAAAGGGCCCACAAAATGTATTAGATAGCATAAATTATAGACAAGGTTTTTATAACTATCAGTGTGTCCTGCATGTACACAGTGATGAGCACCACTTTACGCCATCTCTTACTTCATGTTTCTGATAAAGAAACATGTAAAAATAGAACTAATAAACAGAGGATTTGTCTTGGCACATGTCAATCTCATCATTTACAGTATTATAAAGCAATGACATAACTCTCTGTTGTCATTTAAATAGACTAAAGATCTTTACAACCAAAGAACATCAACTCCTCATTTTATTGTTTTTTTAACAGAGAATCAGTGAAATGCTCCTAGGCTTGTGCACAGGGACACACACTTTTCTTGTTACACACACAGGGACGCACACTTTTCCGCTTACACACAGGGACACACACTATGCTTTTTACACACACAGGGACACACACTATGCTTGTTGTACACAGGGACACACTATGCTTGTTACACACACAGGGACGCACACTATGCTTGTTACACAGGACACACACTATGCTTGGTTTACGACACAGGGACACACACTATGCTAGTACACACACAGGACACACAACTATGCTAGTCACACACCGACAACTGGCGTACACACACAACAACACTATGCTGTTACACACACACGAGTACACACACTCTGCTTGTTACACACCATGGACATACACTATACTTAGTCACACACAGGACACACACTATGCTTTTTACACACAAGGAACGCACACTATGCTTGTTACCACAGAGACACACTATGCGCTATTTTTACACAGGTCACACACTGCGTTGTTACACACGAGGGACACACACTATGCTTGTTACGAACACAGGCCACACTAGGCTTGCTCTACACACCACAGGACACACCACTATGCTCTACACACACGAACACTATGCTTGTAACACAGGGACACACACTGCTTGTTTACACACACGGGACATCCCTAACTTACACACACTAGTACACACACTATGCTTTTTACACCAGGGACACACACATGCTTGTTACACACAGAGACACACTATGCTTGTACACACATGTGGACACACACACTCTTGTTTTACACCAGGACACACACTATGCTGTTACAAGACACAGGGACACACACGTATGCGCTACACACACAGGGACACACACTATGCTCTACACACACAGGGACACATATCTTGTTACACACAGGGACCCACTCTGCTTGTTACACACAGGGACTACACTATACTTTCAAACACAGGGACACACACTATGCTTTTTACACACAGGGACGCCCCATGTTGTTACCAACACGACACACACTCTGCTTGTACACACAGTCGATCAACTTTCTCTGTGGGTCGTTTAATAGACTAAAGATCTTTACACCAAACCTCAACTCCTCAACAGCATTAAATATAAAATTTAAATATACAGCACTGTTTCCTGAAGTCTCCGTGGAAAACAGCTGGGACCCACTTTGTATGGTTTTTTGAATAAGTTTTGAAAAGGAAGAAAGGTGACCATCTCCACGTTCGTTCTCTGTCTGACTGTAGCTGAGTTTCAGTTCACCTGGAGTTTACCAGCATCTCAGTTTTTGTAAATCATGTGACTTCTTCTTCAGGTTCTGAACTGTTATCAAGTGGCCACCCATAATTTCCTTGGAACAGTCTTCTTACTGTTTAGCTGCATAAAATGAGTTGTTGTCATGGTTGTTTTTTCAGTTGACATCAATAAAGTCCATATTTTTCTATGTCCTTTCTCTTTCTCTTTCTACCTCCCCCAACCTAGTCCCCCACCGAAGCCACTTCCTGTCTCAGTTTTCTCTCTGTTAACAGATTTTATTCTTCATTGCTGTGTATGTAATTAACCATCAGCTGAAAGAGAGAGAAAAAAGACGGCGAGCAGTGTGTGACAGGAGTTAATGAAATGGTAATGTAAGAATGCAGTGTGTTCAGTGAATAACTCCAGAAGACCTGAGCGTTAGTGTCTACCTGTCTGATTTGGCTCACTAAGTTAGGTGGCTGACCTTCAAGCTCACCAGCTATTCTCAATTTTTGTGAGTCTGAATTTAGGCCCTGTTGTACACAATTACATGGCGCATCGCTGGTGAAACGTCAATATGTCATTTGAGATTTAATCAGATTATCCTAAAAAAAACAAAAACAAAAATTCCACTTCTGACTAAATCCAGGTGCAAAGATCCTACAGTTCTTAAAGGAACACACACACTGTGGAAACAACCATATACGCTATCTGGGTAAGGTTACCATAGTCTATTAATATTGTAATAATATGATAATACTGTAGGGTATTGCACCCTTGGATTTAGTCAGGAAGTTGAATGTGAGCTGAGCCTCATGGTTTGTGTTATCATCTCTCCATACTATCTTCTTCAATCTTCAACTTGTAACATGCCTTTGTTAGCATTCTCGATATGTGAAATGATGCTGATTATACTGTTCAAATAGCTCTGTTAATTATTGTCAGAAAGTTTTGAAGTGCATATGTATATTTTTTGATGATGATTGCTTAGCTCATATTAGACTGACGTATGCTTCAGTAAGCTTGTTTCTCAATATATACTTGGGTTAATGCCACATATTTTGTTTATTCAGATAAACATTTAGGTTCTACTCCGTACACTGTATACAATACATTTTCGTTTCCTTTATTTAATCTTACTGTTGCTAGTCTAATGTATATACTACCGCTTACAGTGTTTTTATGTTGTAATTACATTGTATAATGCGTGACTCTTAATATTTAAATAACTGGTCATTGTGTTTCATGCCATTTTCCTCCCCATGTGAATTTAAATAACGAGTTACGATGAGTCCCAGGCGCCCAGGAGTGCATCCTTACCAGATAACCTACCCCCCTCAACTGGCTCCTTTCGATGCGAAGGCGCATCGGCTCTACTCCGAGCTCCTCTCGATGAATGAGCTTCTCACCCCTTCTCTAAGAGAACGCCACCACCCTCCTAGGAAACCCATTTGTTGGCCGCTTGGACCCTGGTAATATATAATAATAATAATAATATATAATAATAAAGGCACTTTACTCTAAGCTCTATATAGTCAATCTTAAACGGGGCATTTCCGTCCTAATTATGCTTTTAAATAAAGTTTGACTTGGGTACTTTCACAAAAAAGACCGTAGAGCATTTTAGGAGAGTACACTTTAAAACTGTACTTTGCTGTGAAGTTTGATTAAAGTAGGGATGCGCAAAACCCAGAGTTTGGTTTCGGGTTTGCGAAACTTTAGAAGGTTTCCACTGACCCAAACGCTATCAAAGATAAATAACGAGAGGCAAAACTGGAGAAAAAGAGGCTGACGTACTGTAGTGTTGATTTCTGCTTTTGTCAAAGAGTATATGCGTAACAAGAGGAGGCCAAACTCCATTACAACAAACGCACCCATGACTGAGCTGCCAAGCTTGTCCGCAATCTTGGACTGAACGCAACAGAACGTCCCATTGAGTTACCTCTTGTTACTACTTCCGAGGCATAACCGGGCCGTGAGCACCCGACGCCAGCTCCGCCTCTGCGTCACAACACACACCCTGCCAGAGCTCAGCCCCAAACATTTTGCCCAAATGTTTTGAGTATACCCCCAAGGCATTTTGACAAAGATGACTGAGAAAAAGTGAAACCGGACGTCCTCTTATGGTCCACTCTCGCTCACAAAAAGCTGCAGCTTCATGTTCATGGCTCCGCTTCGTTGTCGACATGCTGCAGCATATGTTGCATTTAAGCTCCGTGTATTCTGACTGTACCTTCGTTTTTCCCACCCGATGTAAGCTTTGTCTCATTCAGAGACCAGAGACCCAAGGGGGCTCCTAGTCTGTCAGGAGGTCTGAGAGTCTACTGGATCAGCAGAATATAGAAATTTCACGTAGTGCACCGCAGCATGGTGCAGTGATATTTTTTCTGAAAATAAGTACTCTATCTCTATATTACTTTATTTTTCAACAAAATATCACGACTCTCTCAAACCTCAGAAAACAGAGTGATGAGTTCTATTTTGAATCTGGGACATGAGCAGAACTTTTGCTCAACATGCTGAATAAACAGTCCAGGGTTGATAATAACATTAAATAATATATACACATTGAGGTGAAAATTGTCATGTGGCACATTTAGGAGGTTACGTCCCCCAACAAAAGATGTGTAAAAAAGATGAATAAATGATGTCTGAGCTCCATTGTTGACTTTACATATTCTTCACAAGAAAAGGTATACTAAAGGAGACTAATACAAAGCGATACCGAAGGCCTAAGAGCTTATTGCAATGTATTCCATTAACGTTTATATGTTTTGGGTTGTAAAAGATTAGGAATAGGGGCATCAAAATCCACCCAAATGCCGGAAATGCCGCTAAAAAATTCCTGGGGTGGCAGACTTCTTCTGCTCTTTGAGCGCTACGTCTGGTCGACGTAATCGACTACTGTTGTTACAGAATTGGTTTTATGAATCTAATGGCTCATAGTTTTGGATCTTGAGGAGAATAAACTGGCCTGTAACAATATTAATATAATGTTAAATGTTAAATCGTTCTATTCTTTTTTTTGTTACAGTTAAAGCACTGCTGGGCACTTGTTACTTCACTATGTGTTTACTGTGTTCATAGACTGAGGATGGAAAGCAGGGTGTTTCAGTTCGTAGTTTGGGGTTTCTGTGCATCCCTTTATTAATGTGACTCAAGCATTGAGAAACGTGCCAAAAAGTTGAAATCAGTGCTGATTGTTCTACCTTGTTGTAGTCAAACGCTCCAGAGCCAGGTCGTTCCTCTGGATCTTCTCCCAGAGATTCTCGGGTCCTGTTGACGGCCCTCCTGCCTGTCACATGACAGCATCGATGTCCCACGGTCTTAAGCCTGTCTGCAGGGTCCAGTTCACAAACCGGGGATTGTCGTCATGTTTTTTCCAGGAACTTTGAAATGTGTAACTCATCATCATCAAATCCTGCAGGATTGTTGGTGCAGCAATTTCAACTGTCCTTTCAAATCAGAGCACAGTTTCAGACGGCGGCTTGTACTTTATTTACTTTTCTAATGTTTCTCTGTCACGTTGTTGATTTTTCTTTTTTTTTTTTTTTTGTTTGGCATTTCATTTTTAGATTTATTTGGCTTTACTTTCATCTCTTAAAGAGACCAAGCCCCCAGCAGAGAGAATACCAGGGCAAACCCGACCGGGGGCTGAGGAAAAACACAAGCATGCTATATCTTCTACAAAGTCTCCAAAAACACCATTAAAATCGCTAGATTTTTGCTTTTGAAAAAAAAAAAAAAAAAAATTAATATATTATTTTTTTTTTTTCAGTTTTTTTTCCCCCCTCCCTCCTGTAGTCTACTCGCGCCCCCCCTGGGAGAGAGTGGGGCGCGGACTCCCACCGGTTGACACCACTGTTCTAGTACATCACTAATACAAATATGGACCTGAACTGCTTTCACAATAGGTCACCTTTAACAGGCATATGCTTTTACTGTAAGTGAACCACAAGTACTGCACTCATAAAACATCATGAAGGACTTTTTCCTGAGATATTTTCATGTTCCGCTGCTTTGCTTGTATTCATTCCATCTCTGTGGTACTTGTAATGTGTTGTCGAAGTAAACGTGAGGTAACTTACAGTTTTACTGAAGAGTACACAGCTCTCGGACTCTGACCTAATCATATGTGAGGGTTAGAGGTTTGTGTTTCTCAGACCGCAACAGGTTTCTCCTGTTTCCTGTCTGGCCATGCTGAGATCAGCATGTGTCTGTTGACTTAACCTTCGTGTGTGTCTATGGTTGATGGTGTGTGTTTGTGGTTTCGTGTAGTGTGTCTTTTGGGTGTGTGTGTTTGGAATTTTATTCTCTACTTTATGCAAGACGCATATGCGTTGCTTGGACTCAGAGTCTAGACCGACTCTTCGTAGATATAAGTGGTCTAGACCTAAGTCTAACAGTAATTATAGAGTGGTCTAAAACTGCTCTTCTGTAAATTTAGAGTGGTCTAAACTGCTCCTATCTGTAAATTAGGAGGGTTGAAAGTCTAGACCTATTCTATCTGTCAAACTTTAGAGTGGTCCTAGCCTACTCTCATATAATGTATGTGTGTGTCAGACCTGATCTATCTTAAATTTAATAGAGCGGTCTAGACACTACCTATCGTGAAATTATAGAGTAACTTGTGGATGAATCTGATACTATACATAAATTGAATTGAATTGAATTGAATTGGGAATGGAAATTAGATTGGAGAGCCAGGCCCTACTCACGACCTGGCATGATGCCACAAACACAGTGGTCAGGACCCGAATGGGCGACCACACTACTCCAAGTGTCCTGATTGTGTTGTTCTCCGTGTTTTTACCTGTTTCATTTTGTAGTTCTGTCTGTTTCTCCCAGTGTTGTCCTTGTTTACTTCATGTTTTGTAACTTTTCCCCGCCAGTGTGGGATTACCTGTCCCCTTCCCTTAGTGTGCACCTGTGTCTTAATGTCCCCATTCTTCTTATTTAAGTTTCATTTTTCCTTTACTCCTTCCCGGTTAGATCATACGGACAAGTACAACAGACTTATTGACCCCCAATGGCACGAATCATTTGAGTCAAATAAATGGTATTATTAGGTTTCTAAGAAACCATTGTCATTTTCTAATCTGGGAGAACAGAGAGACTGACAAATTAAAACATGAACATAACTACAACATGAAAACCCACAATCATGACACAAAAGGACTTACTATCACACGGGTCTATCGTGTGAGAGTCGCTGTCTTTGCAAGGATGTTTACACGAAGAAGATAATACGACCGATGCTATACATAGGAGATTCCCACCTTACTTGAATTTAAAATACTGTTTCCCGCTGGCAATGTTTTGCTCCAATCCATCAGCATTGATTGAGAGGAGCAAATCCTGTCATCCGACACTTGATGAGCTTAGACAGAATTTTTTATAAAGCGGATTTAGCAAAATCTTCAAACGTCACCTGTCACAGTCAGAAAACATGAAGTCTGATAGATATATTGCTGAGCACAGCCAAGACAGATTTTCGCTAAACATCTGCCATAATTGGCTGCTATCTCGGCATACACATTGACAGCTATCAGTGTCCTCAAGTAGACAAGATCCCTCCAAACTGTGCCTATTCATTTGTGTTAATAAATTGATAATGATCTGTGGCATGCCTTGTATTATCTGCGAGGGCAGTTATTCCACACAATAGACCAAGAACAGTCACCATGACTGAACCAGAAGTAGTGGGATTAAGTACGTACAAAGAAGAGTACGTGAACAACAATAACTACTTTTACATTGTATACGTACTTAAGATGAATATGATTTTCATTATATCCTGCATGTTCATATTAATTACATAATGTTTTTAGAATGCAGGAATACGTTCCCAAGGGTTCATGGGGTACTGCTACTTTTTTATATAGACTTGTGCGATTGGGCAGAAAGGTTGCCGTGCTGAGCTGACGCAACAGCTGTTATGTCAGAGCGTGATTAAGAAAGATCAAGGGCAGTGCTGGCATGTTCCTCGCACACTTACTCATTATGCCCCACATCATGATTTTAATTGTTTTATCATCTCACCACTTATCCACCAACACTTTCACTAAAACTGACTGTCCATAACCTTTGGTAAATTTCAACAGGTGACAGACTTGTGTTACTTTGTCTGGATCATATTTCGGGTGGCCTTAAAAGGTCTTAAATCACGTTTCCTAAAATGACGGCCTTAAAAAGCTAATTGTCTAAATCAGATTGGGTAGGTCTAAATATTTTTGTCATGTCACGGCGAAATGGCGGCAATCTGTTGTGCGATATTTTTTACGGTAGCTTTGCACGTGCCATTGCGCGGTAACATAAGCCCTTTGTACAGGTCCTACCCCTGAACATCGGCTATCCTACCTTAACCACTCCAACCAGTCACTGCTTCATGGCGGGTTTGACGTGGCCGTAATACAGTGAGATTTGTAATTTGGCTGGGATGCGAATCTCAGCCGTGCAGGTGATACAGCATTGTTGATATCCTGTCTAGAAACACGGGAAATGCAATTTCAGACAAATGGCTTTAAACAACGATACCTTGGCTCAGGTCGTACCTGAAAATGCTAGTTAGAGCGAACTGCATTATGTGTCGCAGATTTCAAACTTGGGCCAATGGGAGCAGAGCGGTGGAATCGCAGTACACAGCAAAAACACACATAGCTAGTACAAGTCGAACCCCTAGTTTTCTGCTCCACACGCTAGCAACACGATGTCAACCTACAAGGCTGAGATGTATCAGGGAAATCTACAGCAACAATGCCAGCTGATCCTACGAGCCGTTTTGTGGCCACGCCAACACTCAACCTCAACCAGAGGTTGATACAGAGGTGATGGGGGGGCTGATCGGGACCGGGACAAGACCTATTCATACGGTCACAATGCCGGGACTGAAGAAGTGTTCCACAGCAATGCTTCCAGAATTCAAGGCTTGTACAGTCATTTCCCTCTGAAAGGACAAGAAGAATTTGGCTAAATTTGATTGGCGCCATTCTCTCAAAAGACCTCATCACAGAAGTTCAGACATGCTGTGCGTTTGATTATGTTCGACGATACCTGAACCTGACAACCAAGCCAAAACAGTCTGGACTTCATTGCCTTGTATTGTTATAATTGGTAAGTGACACCTTTTGGGAAGGCTTTTCAAGTGCAAAGTCACTGTTTTGTTTATTATATTATATAATTGGTTTCCAAGTATATTCACAAAAGCTCAGGGTAGACATCAAAACGTGAACAAACATTAGTCACAGGAGACCTGAAAACACACATAAGATACACACACACCAACACACACATTCCCAACACCACCAAAACACTAATCAAACTGCTGTCACTCTCTTCCATTATGCGTCCTCACAAACTCAACTAATATCCATCTGATTCTCTCTCTCTGTGTCTGTTATGCACCCAATCATATAGATTCTTGCCTTTTAAAAGCAGCTGGAATTGGCATTTAATTATTTTTTTGTTCAAAAGAACAGTATTTTTTAATATTCACTTGATGTTCTTTCACTTGATGTTTATAACCATTTTGGTCAGGGACAAAATGTTCTGAAAAATATTGTACAAATATAATTTAGGACCGCAATTACATTTTTGTGTTATGCTTTCGGTTACACACCTTAAGTCAATGTGTCTTAAACTAACGATTTAGTGTCATTTTACCATACGGTTAATTTTGTGTTTACTTGAAAGGATTACTGTATATTTCCACTTTGTATTTCCATCGTAATTTGGGTCTTAATTTAATTTAGAATTGGTATTAAACAAGTCCTTAAAAAGTCTTAAATTAACTTGTCATACTTGGAGCCACCCTGTTTGTTGGGGCCTGCCTTGCTTGCTCTCTACATCTGCTCTGTACTTTACTAGAAGACCCTTGACTGGAGCTGGACGTGGGCCATCATGGATGAATTGCTGTGGCTATGCAAGTCTCTTTGGTTCTTGTAACATTGGGAGTTGAATTTTCTTTCAAGAACTAATTGTATGTTCCTGTGATGGTCCAGCATTTGGATTTGAAAACGTGTTCACCGCGAGCGCCATGTAATGTGTAAACAGGCCAAATTCAGACTCACTCAAATGAGAATACTTGTTGAGCTTGAAGTTCGCCACCTAACGTTAGTGAGCCTGGACGTGGCTACCCATTACTTTAATCACAGTAGACACTAACTTAGGTCTTTCATGGAGTTTTTCACTGAACACCCTGCATTCTTCTTTTTTTTTTTTTTTTAAGATTATTTTTTGGGCATTTTTAGTCCTTTAATGTACAGGACGTAGAAGTTTGTGAAAGGGGAGAAGAGAGGGGGTAGTGACATGCAGCAAAGGGCCGCAGGCCGGATTCGCACCCGGGGCCGGCTGCTCGAGTAGTAACTCTCAACAGGGCACCCGCTCTCCCAACTGAGCCTCGGGGAACTCCAATCTGCCATTCTTACATTCAACATTTAATTTAATACTCCACCTTGTCCACTGCTCTCTGTCTTTTTCCTCGTCTCTTCCACTGACTGGCTACATTACATACACAACATGAAGAATAACATCCGTTTAACAGAGAGCAACCTCCGACAGGACGTGCTCTAGGTGGCGGCCTATAGAATTATTGGTGCAAAGGTGGCCACTTGATAACAGTTCAGTAACCTGAATAGAAGTCACATGATTTACACAAACTGAGGCTTGCCTGGATAAACTTCATGGGCACTGAAACTCAGCTACAGTCAGACAGAGCAACGAACGTGTGAGATGGTCACCTTTCTTCCTTTCAACTTTTATTTAAAAAAACACAAAGTGTGTCAAGCTGTTTTCCACGAGACTTTCAAAACAGGTGCTGTATATTTCAATTACTTTATATTTAATGCTGTTGAGAGTTTGAATGGTCTTTGTTTTTAAAGATCTTGTAGTCTATTTAAACGACCACAGAGAAAGTTTTGAATTGACTTGTGTAACAAGCAGAGTGTGTGTCCGGTGTGGTCACCAGCAGTGTGTGTCCTTGTGTTGTAATCAGCATAGTGGTGTGTGTCCCTGTGTCCCCAAGCATAGTGTGTGTCCCTGTGTGGTACAACAATGGCGTTTCCCTGTATGTACACAAGCAAGTGTGGCGTCGTTTGTGACAAGCATATTGTGTCCCTGTGTGTAACAAGCATAGTGTGCGTCCCTGTGTGTAACAAGCAGAGTGTGCGTCCCTGTGTCTGGAAAAAGCATAGTGTGCTCCCTGTTTGTAACAGAAAGTGTGCCGCCCTGTGTGTAACAAAAAATGGTGTCCCCTGTGAAACAAGCACTAGGAGCATTTCACTGTTTCTCTGTTAACAAAAACAGTGAATGCGCGGTACTGACTTTAGAGGTTTTTTTTGTTGGTCAATAGTGATATCAGTTCCTGCTGCCTGCAAGATAGTCAATACTCCTATGAATGGCACCTGACCGACACCTCCCGGGTAGACCAGCAGCCACCTACCGTTATGAGCCTGGGACCGCTCATTTGTCGCTACCTACACCGCAGAGACCGTTCTACCTACCGCGAATAAAACCCGGTTTGTTTTGATGGAAACAACCTGTTTTGACTTTGATCGCAGAAAACTAACTATTTGATAGTTTAATAGTTTTTGAAATAGGTGCTTGTAACATGTAATTTTCACGTTCTTCCTTCCATGGAGATGTATGTTAACCTCTCCTATTGTGTCTTTCAGCTGATCTCTCTGCTGCATTTTTTCTGCTCTCTGGTGAGTTAGGATTAGGAAGAAACACAGACTCCCCC
>NC_045744.1:5369850-5370056 GCF_008692095.1 Etheostoma spectabile
TCAAACTTTCTCTGTGGTCGTTTAAATAGACTAAAGATCTTTACAACCAAAGACCATCAACTCCTCAACAGCATTAAATATAAAGTAATTTAAATATACAGCACCTGTTTCTGAAAGTCTCCGTGGAAAACAGCTGGGACACACTTTGTATTGTTTTTGAATAAAGTTTGAAAAGGAAGAAAGGTGACCATCTCCACGTTCGTTGC
>NC_045744.1:5370066-5375930 GCF_008692095.1 Etheostoma spectabile
CGCACACTATGCTTGTTACACACAGGGACACACACTCTGCTTGTTACACAAGTCGATCAAACTTTCTCTGTGGTCGTTTAAATAGACTAAAGATCTTTACAACCAAAGACCATCCAATACACTGACACTAACACCTTTACAAAATTACATGTTAATCCAATACACTCGACACTACAAACCTTTATAAATTAATTTATCCAATCACACTGACACTAGAAACCTTACAAATTACATGTTATCCAATCCACTGACACTACAACCTTTATAAATTGACTATTAAACAAAGTACAACGACACTAGAACCTTTTAAAATTACAGATATAAAATCCAATACAGACATTAGAAACCTTTTTAGAAAGTTACATATAATCCATTACACTGGAACTAGAAAACCTTTAGAAATTACATATATAATCATACACTGACACTAAAACCTTTTATAGATTACATATATAATCCAATACCTTACCTAGAAACCTTCTAAATTACATATATGAATCCACTACACGTGAAAACGAGAAACCTTTTTTGAAATTACGTAATAATGACAGGAGTTTTATCGGTCACTTGGGTCGCAGCTGGTAGTCGTTAGCAGTTAGCTCGCTCGTTAGCCGCTGAGCACGAAGCAGGCGTGCAGGCAGAGCAAGCAGCCGACCAGACGAACTTAGTGATCGCGTGCAGGAACTTCTCTGGGAGGACCGTTAGAGACCATGTGACCGGCAGCTAACCGTAACTGTCCCTAAACATTATATCATAAATGATAGTAATCTAGCAACAGGATTATGAGCTTGTCCTCAGAATTACATGTTTTGGTAGGACAAAAATTTACATTGTATGTTTTCAGGGATCAGCTAGCGAAAGGAACGGTTCTAATTCTGATTGGTTGCTTGCATTAGCCAATCAAACCGATCATAGCTTCATTACCATAAAGTTAAATATTTCAACTTTCTGATTGTGCTCATATGCTAAAAACTCCAAAAACGCAAATGACAGATTTTGCCCCCTTGGCAATGAGCTAGAAGCTCCATTGAAAATCTGACTCGCGTAACTTAAAAGCTCAAGTCAGTGAAGGTAGTGAACGCAACAATAGGGTTCCACATCTCGCTTGTGTGAAACGCGCGTAGCTTGCTACCAGGTGTTCCCAGCTCAGCTAGAGCTGTAACGCCACTCTGCAGATGCGACTCAGAGTCAGCAGACACCGGGAACAGGGTCACCACTGGTCACAGCAGGCTGCTGGCTAGCTGAGCTGCAGCATCAAACATGAGATAACATTAAACATCGGCGGTCCTAATCTCCAGATCTGGTCCCGAGCTACGGTTGACTCTCTGCCAAATCAGCTAACATAACGGCATCAACAGGAAGTTGGTCTGGGATTAAAGCCTCGGCGCTGTAGGAGTTTTTGGGGAACTTGTCTGCGTGGGATGAGACCCGAGAGTCAACAGTCAAAGGAATTTGTTACATTTTATTATTGAGCGATAGGTCTACAATCAACTCATTGCATACTTAAAAATGTTACTCCTAATTTAATAAAGTTTGGGTATTCTTGATGTGAATTTACTGCGTAGCAATGTAACACATGCATGATTGTATATCTAACCAGGCTCCTCCTTTAAAGGGCTGTTTTAATGCAGTTTAGACATTTTTTTGAGGAGTTGCGTCACTCTCTAGCAATCAAAGATCTTTCAGTTCTTCTCCATGTAAAGTAGATGTAAGTGTGAACTTCCATGAATACCAAAACTTTAATAATCAGTTTCAGGATCCACGTGTTGCAATGGGTCGAGGCCCCAGTCCTGCAGCTTGCAATGTCGATCTTTCGTCGCCCACGGCTCCAGGATTTAGCCACGACACCATCGGTCTCATTATCTGGCTAAGATGTTAAAACTTTCCTCACCTTCTCTTCAGTTGCGGAACAGTTTTGGATTCTTTCTGCAATTCATTGACTTTGCTGTTTCTATGTTCCGCGCCGTTTCAGGTGTGGGTCTGGATATGAGTGCTCAATTGATTTTAGTCACCACCGAGGACGCGCCCCTACACCTGCTCCAAGTGCTAACAGTTTCGCAGCATACAAAGTCGGAGCAGGCTGCTCCAGCGGGTCAAACCCAGTAGCCACGCGGCCCCCAATCAGACCTGCGCGGCCCCCCAGTGACTGTCGACTGCCACAGACTTCAACTAAGTTGCATTCTCCTGAGCTGACTTCCAGCTGCCCGGGCCGTTTCATCAGCTGCTCTGCCCAGCGTACCTCTGCTCGTATCCAGGAAAATCATCCAGCAGCTGGTCGGCGGGTGCCCATGTGGAGGGTCTTGTGTCTCAGCCAATCCTGCAACCAGAAGAGCAGAAAAACTGCAGCAGAGAGACTCAAGCCTAAATAACAAAGGCAAGAGGTTAATCACATCTCCATGACGAAAAACATGAAAATACAAGTGAGGAAAATAAACGTATTTGAACTGGAGTCTATATGTATTTATAAAGTTTCTAGTTCAGTGTATTGGATTATATCACAGTGAGGGAAAATAAGCATTTGGAACACCTGCATTTTCAAGTTCTCCCCCTTAGAACATCCATGGTGAAGGGGGGTCTGAAATTGTCTTGTAGTGCATGTCCACTGTGAGAGACTAATCTGAAAAAACAAAACTCCCCAAATACACACAATTTTTTAAACTCATTTATTTCTATGATACAGCTGCGAAATTACAGTATTTGAACCCCAGATAACATCCATGTTAATTATTTGGTACGTAGCCTTTGTGCAATTACAGAGTCAAAAGGTCAGTAGTTTTTTCACCAGTTGCACACACTACACTTGACCTACGTCAATTGGCAAACAAAGGCTACCTGTACAAATTTAACATGCATTTTCAATCAATCTTTTGGGTTCAAATACTTATTGCGCTGTTATACAAATATAGTACTCATGCAAGAATACATAGTGTTTTCTGGATTTTTTTTTAGATTCGTCTCTCCCAGTGACATGCACCTGACGATGACAATTTCATGACCCCTCCATGATTCTAAGTGGGGAGAACTTGCAAAATAGCAGGGTTCAATACTGATTTCCTCACGGTACAGTTACACGCACTATTTCAAAAACTTTTAAACTACAACTATTATTTCCTGTCTCAAAGCTCAAACATGGTTGTTTCCCATCAAAAACACTGTTTTATTTCGCGCTGTAGGTAACCGTGCTCGCAGAGCTGTAGGTAGCACGTGTGTCTTTTAGAGCGTAGGTAGCGGTCCTCTCCTCGATCTGTAGGTGAGCACGGTGCTCGCAGCGATGTAGGTAGCACGGTGCTATCAGGGAGTGTAGGTAGCACGGTGCTATCAGAGCTGTAGGTAGCACAGTGCTTTTTCCCCCGTTGTAGGTGGCACTGCCAAATTTACGGGGTTTACCGGCCATGAAATTTATGTAAAACATTACACTAAATTTGTTCGTTAAAGTTAGAGATTAGTGTAAGCGATTTGTAAAACAGTTTCAGTTATTGGAACATAGTTCAAGTATATATGCACAGACTGTATATTAGTGACAATGAGCGCACAATATCATCATAAAACTATGAAACTAAGTTCTCTCATCGTTGGTCTTTGGGAGTATGTGGGATGCATTCATATATCCTACCGCCATAGATTAATGATTGGCCCAGACGTCGCGATAATTTCTCCCATTAATCCATCTTCAGATAGTGTGAACATGTATGTTGCTTCTGTTGATTACACTGATATCCTAATATCTGATATTACCTAGATGTGCCTCTATACATGTTTATGATATGTTAGGTTTAATGCTCACCTTGTTACCGGAGATGTGTCAGGGGCATTCTGGGCGCGTGTGGTCTTACAGGGAGGTGTGTTCAGTGCATTCTCGGCGTGTGTTTCTACAGGTAAGTGTTTTTCAGGTGCATCTGGGAGTATTGGTATCTTGAGGGCAGCAGGATTGTATCTCCAGACCATTACAAAAAACCTCTAAATCATACCGCGCGGCATTTCATGTTTTTTTAACAGAGAATTAGTAAAAATGCTCTTAGGCTCGTGCACAGGACACACCCTATTCTTGTTAGACACCAGGGCGCACACTATCTCGTTACAGACACAAGGACACACATGCAGAAGATTTCATATAATTGTGAGGGTGGTGAATCCGCCATCATAACAGCAATCTCGAGCTCCAAACACGCCTGTTTGTTAAAGGGAATGGGAGAGGACTTCTGATGGTTGACCTGCCTGGCTGTTAAAGGGAATGGGAGAGGCCCTCTGATTGGTTGACTTGCATGTTACCAGAACACACTTAGGAATGATGTCTAAAAGCTCCTGTGCCGTCTGCTTTAACACTAGGCACTCAGATCGGTAAAAAAGGGCCCACAAAATGTATTAGATAGCATAAATTATAGACAAGGTTTTTATAACTATCAGTGTGTCCTGCATGTACACAGTGATGAGCACCACTTTACGCCATCTCTTATTCATGTTCTGATAAACTAAACATGTAAAATAGAACTATAAACAAGGATTTTGTCTTGGCACACTGTCAATCTCATCATTTACAGTATTAAAAGCAATGACATAACTCTCTGTTGTCATTTAACTAGACTAAACGATCTTTACAACCAAAGAACATCACTCCTCATTTTATTGTTTTTTACACAGGCAATAGGTGAAAGTGCCTCTGGCTTGTGCACAGGGACACACCTTTTCTTGTACACACACAGGGACGCACACTTTTGTCCGACTTACACACAGGGACACACACTATGCTTTTTACACACACAGGACCACACTATGCTTGTTGTACACAGGGACACACTATGCTTGTTACACACACAGGGACCACCATGCTTGTTACACACAGAGACACACTATGCTTGTTACACACAGGGACACACACACTGCTTGTTACACACAGGGACACACACTATGCTTGTTACAGACACAGGGACACACACTATGCTCTACACACACAGGGACACACACTATGCTCTACACACACAGGGAAACACTATGCTTGTTACACACAGGGACACACACTCTGCTTGTTACACACACAGGGACATACACTATACTTATCACACACAGGGACACACACTATGCTTTTTACACACACACGGTACACAGGACACACTATGCTTGTTACCACAGGACACACAGCCTACCTCACACATGCTTGTTACACACAGGGACACACACTATGCTTGTTACAGACACAGGGACACACACTATGCTCTACACACACAGGGACACACACTATGCTCTACACACACAGGGAAACACTATGCTTGTTACACACAGGGACACACACTCTGCTTGTTACACACACAGGGACATACACTATACTTATCACACACAGGGACACACACTATGCTTTTTACACACAGGGACGCACACTATGCTTGTTACACACAGAGACACACTATGCTTGTACACAATGACACACACACTCTTGTTACACCAGGACACACACTATCTGTTACAAGACACAGGGCACACACACTATGCTCTACACACACAGGACACACACTATGCTTACACACACAGGGAACCACTAGCTTGTTACACACAGGGACACCACTCTGCTGTTACACCACACAGGGACATACACTATACTTTCAAACACAGGGAACACACTATCTTTTTTACACACAGGGACGCACACCAGCTTGTTACCAACAGCGACACACCACTTGCTTGTTACCAAGTCGATCAAACTTTCTCTGTGGGCGTTTAAATAGACTAAAGATCTTTACAACCAAAGGCCTCAACTCCTCAACAGCATTAAATATCAAATATTTAAATACAGCACTGTTTCTGAAGTCTCCGTGGAAAACAGCTGGGACACCACTTTGTATGTTTTTGAATAAGTTTTGAAAAGGAAGAAA